>NW_007257582.1:0-5331 GCF_000164805.1 Carlito syrichta
GTCCCGCACCTGATGGCAGAGCCCTGCACCTGAGGTACCTGACAAGAAACGACTGCACCCGAGAGAGCCTGTCCTGCACCTGATGTGAGAGCCCTGCATCTGGGAGAGCACGTCCCTACCTGACAAGAAATCACTGCAAGCAAGGGAGATTGTCCTGAACCTGATGGGAGAGCCCTGCACCCAAGAAAGCCAGTACTGACCTGATGGGAGAGACCTGCACCTGAGAGAGCCTGGCCCACACCTGACAAAAAAATGGGAGAGCCCTGCACACAAGAAAGTCCGTCCTGCACTTGATGGGAGAGCCCTGTACGGAAGAAAACCTGCCCTGCACCTGATGGGAAAGCCCTGCAACCAAGAAAGCCTGTCCTGAACCTGATGGGAGAGGTGTGCACCTGAGAGATCCTGTCAAGTACCTGACAAAAAAGCCCTGCAACCGAGACAGATTGTCCTGCACCTGATGAAAGAGCCCTGAACCCAAGAAAGCCTGTCCTGCACCAGATAGGAGAGCCATGAAACTGAGAGATCCTATCACGTACATGAAAAACAACCCTGAACCTAAGAAAGATTGTCATGCACCTGATGGGAGAACTTTTCACCCAAGAAAGACTGCCCTGCACCTGATGGGAGAGCCTTGCACCAAAGAAAGCCTGTCCTGAACATGAAGGGAGAGCCCTGCAACTGAGTGAGCCTGTCCTGTACCAGACAAGAAAGTCCTGCACCCGAGGGAGATTGTCCAGCACGTGAAGGGAGAGCCCTGCACCATGAAAGCCTGGCATACACGTGATGGGAAAGCCCTCCACCCACGAAAGCCTCTCCTGCACCTATGGGAGAGCCCTGCAGCCAAGAAAGCCTGCCCTGCACCTGAAGGGACAGGCCCACAACCGAGAGAGCCTGGCCCTCACCTGAAAAGAAAGCCCTGCATCTGAGAGAGATTTTACTGCACCTGATGGGAGAGCCCTGCACTCAAGAGAGCCTGTTCTGCACCTGATGGGAGAGCCCTACACATAAGAGAGCCTGTCCCGTACCAGTCATGAAGCCCTGCACCCGAGAGAGACTGTCCTGCACCTGATGGGAGAGCCCTGCACCTAGGAAAGCCTGTCTTGATCCTGATGGGAGAGCCTTGCAACTGTAAAATGCTGTCCCTTACCTGACAAGACAGTCCTGCAGCTGCGAGAGATTGTCCTGCACCTGATGGGAGAGCCCTGAACCCAAGTAAGCCTGTTCTGCAACTGATCGGAGAGCCCGGCACCCAAAAAGCCTGTCCTGCAACTGATGGGAGAGCCCTGCACCCAAGAAAGACAGTCGTGCACCTGATGGGAGAGCCCCAAACCCAACAACGCCTGTTCTGCACCTCAAGGGCGAGCCCTGAACCTGAAACAGTCTGTCTTGTACCTGACAAGAAAGCTATGCACCCGAGAGAGATTGTCCTGCACCTGAGGGGAGAGCCCTGCTCTCTGGAAAGCCTGCCCAGACATTTGATGGGAGAGCCCCATACCCAAGAGCCTGTCCTGCACCTGCTGGGAGAGCCCTGCACCCAAGAACGCCTGTCTGGCACTTGAAGGGACAGCCCTGCACGTGAGAGGGCCTGTCCCGTACCAGACAAGAAAGTCCTGCACCCGAGGGAGATTTTCCGGCACCTAACGGGAGAGCCCTGCAGCCACAAAAGCCTGTCTTACAACTCATAGGGGAGCCCTGAACCCAAGAAAGCCTGTTCTGCACCTGATGGGAGAGAACTGCACTCGACACAGTCAGTCCTGTACCTGACAAGAAAGCCCTGCACCCGAGAGAGAGTATCCTGCACCTGATGGGAGAGCTCTGCACCTGAGAGAGCCAGTCCCGTACTAGACAAGAAAACCCTGCACCCGAGGGACACTATCCTACACCAGATGGGAGCCCCTGAACCGACCAAAGCGTGTCCGGTACCTGATCAAAGAGCCCTGCACCTGGAAGAGTCCGTCCTGTAGCTGACAAGAGTCTGTGCACAAAAAATTGTCCTGCCCTTGAAGGGTGAGCCCTGCACCCAAGAGAGCCTGACCTGCACCTGATGGGAGAGACCTGCACCTAACAGAGCCTGGTCCGTACCTGGCAAGAAAGTCCTGCACCCGCGAGAGACTGTCCTGAACCTGTTGAGAGAGAGAGCGAGAGAGTCAAGCACCCAAGGAAGCCTTTCATGCACCTGATGGGAGAGCCCTGCACCCAAGCAGGCCTGTCCCGCACCAGATGGGAGAGCCCTACACCCGAGACAGTCTGTCCTTCACCAGACAAGAAAGCCCGGGACCCAAGAGAGATTAGCCTGCACCTGATGAAAGAGCCCTGCACCCAAGAAAGCCTGCCCTGAACCTGATGGGAGAGCCCTGCAACCAAGAGCCTGTCCTGCACCTGATGGAAGAGCACAGAACCTAAGAAAGCCTGTCCTGCACCTGATCTAGAGCCCCCCAACCGAGAGAGACTGTCCCATACCTGAAAAGAAAGCCCAGCACACGAGGGTGATTTTACTGCACCTGACGGGAGAGCCCTGCACCTGGAAGACTCCGTCCCATACCTGACAGGAGTCTCTGCATGCGAAAGAGATTGTCCTGCCCTTGATGGGTGAGCCCTGCACCCAAGAGAGCCTGGCCTGCACCTCATGTGAGAGGCCTGCACCCACAAGAGCCTGTCCTGCAACTGACGGAGAGCCCTGAACCCCAAAACCCCGTTCCGCACCTGTAAGGAGAGCCCTGCACCTGAGACTGTCTGTCCTAT
The DNA here is from genome assembly GCF_000164805.1 of Carlito syrichta. Classification (NCBI taxonomy): domain Eukaryota; kingdom Metazoa; phylum Chordata; class Mammalia; order Primates; family Tarsiidae; genus Carlito; species Carlito syrichta. The sequence continues at coordinate 2,743 of NW_007257582.1, forward strand.
ACCTGACAAGAAAGTCCTGCACCCGAGAGAGATTAGGCTGCACCTGACAGAGGAGCCCCACACACATGAAAGCCTGCCCTGAAAGTCATGGGAGAGTCCTATTCCCTGGAAAGCCTTCCTGGACAAATGATGGGGGAGCCCCATACCCAAGAACCTGTCCTGCACCTGATGGGAGAGCCCTGCACCCAAGAATGCCTGTCTGCCACTTGAAGGGACAGCCCTGCACCCGAGAGAGCCTTCCCGTACCACACAAGCAAGGCCTGCACCGAAGGGAGATTATCCGGCACCTGACGGGAGAGCTCTGCAGTCACGAAAGCCTGTCTTACACCTCAGCCCTGAACCCAAGAAAGCCTGTTCTGCACCTGATGGGGGAGAACTGCACCCGATACAGTCAGTCTTGTACCTGACAAAAAAGCCCTGCACCCGAGAGAGAGTGTCCTGCACCTGATGGGAAAGCTCTGCACCTGAGAGAGGCAGTCCCGTACTAGACAAGAAAACCCTGCACCCTAGAGACACTATCCTACACCAGATGGGAGCCCCTGAACCGACCAAAGCCTGTCCGGCACCTGGTTGGAGAGCCCTGCACCTGGAAGAGTCCGTACTGTACCTGACAAGAGTCCCTGCACGCGTAATTGCCCTGCCCTTGACCGGTGAGCTCTGCACCCAAGAGAGCCTGACCTACACCTGATGGGAAGAGCCCTGCCCCTAACAGAGCCTGGTCCGTACCTGACAAGAAAGTCCTGCACCCGCGAGCGACTGTCCTGCACCTGTTGAGAGAGCGAGAGAGTCAAGCACCCAAGGAAGCCTTTCGTGTACCTGATGGGAGAATCCTGCACCCAAGCAGGCCTGTCCCGCACCAGATGGGACAGCCCTGCACCCAAGAAAGATGATCCCGTACCAGATGGGAGAGCCCTACACCCGAGACAGTCTGTCCTGCACCAGACAAGATAGCCCGGAACCCGAGAGAGATTGTCCTGCACCTGATGGGAGAGTCCTGCGCCCAAGGAAGCCTGGCCTGCACCTGATGGAAGAGCCCTACACCCGAGATATCTGTCCTGCACCTGACAAGAGAGCCCTGCACCCGAGAGAGATTGTCCTGCACCTGACTGGAGAGCCCTGCACTCAAGTAAGCCTGTCCTGCTACTGATGGGAGAGCCCTGCACCAAAGAGAGCTTGTCCGGCACCTGATGGGAGAGCCCTGCGCCAGAGCCACTCTGTGCTGTACCTGACAAGAAAGCCCTGCACCTGAGAGAGATTAGCCTGCACCTGATGAAAGAGCCCTGTACCCAAGAAAGTCTGCCCTGAACCTGATGGGAGAGCCCTGCACCCAACAGCCTTCCTGCACCTGATGTGAGAGGCCAGAACCTAAGAAAGCCTGTCCTGCACCTGATCTAGAGCCCCGAAACTGAGAGAGACTGCCCCGTACCTGAAAAGAAAGCCCAGCACCCGAGGGTGACTTTACTACACCTGACGGGAGAGCCGTGCACCTGGAAGACTCCGTCCCGTACCTGACAACAGTCCCTGCACGTGATAGAGATTGTCCTGCCCTTGGTGGGTGAGCACAGCACCCAAGAGAGCCTGGCCTGAACCTCAAGCGAGAGGCCTACACCCACGAGAACCTGTCCTGCAACTGACGGAGAGCCCTGAACCCCCAAAAGCCTGCTCTGCATCTGAAGGGAGAGCCTTGCACCTGAGACAGTCTGTCCTATACCTGACGAGAAAGCCCTGCACCTGAGAGAGATTAGCCTGCACCTGACAGAGGAGCCCTGCACGCAAGAAAGCCTGCCCTGAAACTCATGGGAGAGCCCTGCACCCAAGAGCCTGTCCTGCACCTGATGGCACATCCAAGCACCCGAGAAAGCCTGTCCTGCACCTTGACCTACAGAGCCCCGCAACCCAGAGAGCCTGTCCGGTACCTGAAAACAAAGCCCTGCACCCGGGGGAGATTTTACTGCACTTGATGGGAGAGCCATGCACCGAAGAAAGCCTGTCCTGAACCTGAGGGGAGAGCCCTGCACTTGAGAGAGCCAGTCCCGTACCTGACATAAAGACCTACGCCCGAGAGAGATCGTCCTGCACCTGATGGGAGAGCCCTGCACCCAAGAATGCCTGTCCTGCATCTGAAGGGAGTGCCCCGCACCTGAGCGAGCCTGTCCTATACCAAACAAAGTCCAGCACCCAAGAGAGATTGTCCAGCACATGATGGGAGAGCCCTGCATCCATGGAAGACTGTCCTACACGTGATGGGAGAGCCCTGCTCCCACGAAAGCCTGTCCTGCATCTCAAGGGAGAGGCCCACAACCGAGAGAGCCTGGCCCTCACCTGGAAAGAAAGCCTTGCACCCGAGGGAGATTTTACTGCACCTGACGGGAGAGCCCTGCACCCAACAGAGCCTGTTCTGCACCTGATGGGAGAGCCCTGCACATGAGAGAGCCTGTCCCATACCAGTCATGAAGCCCTGCACCCGAGAGAGATTGTCCTGCACCTGATGGGAGAGCCCTGCACCTAAGAAAGCCTGTCCTGAACCTGCTGAGAGAGCCCTGTGCATGCAAAATCCTGTCCCTTGCCTGACAAGAGAGTCCTGCAGCC
>NW_007257582.1:6718-7714 GCF_000164805.1 Carlito syrichta
GGAGAGCCCTGAACCCCTAAAAGCCTGTTCTGCACCTGAAGGGAGAGCCTTGCACCTGAGACAGTCTGTCCTATATCTGATGAGAAAGCCCTGCACCTGAGAGAGATGAGCCTGCACCTGACAGAGGAGGCCCGCACGCAAGAAAGCCTGCCCTGAAACTCACGGGAGAGCCCTGCACCCAAGAGCCTGTCCTGCGCCTGATGGCACAGTCAAGCACCTGAGAAAGCCTGTCCTGCACCTTGACCTACAGAGCCCCGCAACCCAGAGAACCTGTCCGGTACCTGAAAACAATGCCCTGCACCCGGGGGAGATTTTACTGCACTTGATGGGAGAGCCATGCACCGTAGAAAGCCTGTCCTGCACCTGAGGGGAGAGCCGTGCACTTGAGAGAGCCAGTCCCGTACCTGACATAAAGACCTACACCCTAGAGAGATAGTCCTGCACCTGATGGGAGAGCCCTGCACCCAAGAAAGCCTGTCCTGCATCTGAAGGGAGTGCCCCGCACCTGAGCGAGCCTGTCCTGTACCAAACAAGAAAGTCCAGCACCCGAGAGAGATTGTCCAGCACGTGATGGGAGAGCCCTGCACCCACGGAAGACTGTCCTACACGTGATGGGAGAGCCCTGCTCCCACGAAAGCCTCTCCTGCACCTAATGGGAGAGTCTTGCACCCAAGAAAGCCTGTCCTGCATCTCAAGGGAGAGGCCCACACGAGAGAGCCTGGCCCTCACCTGGAAAGAAAGCCTTGCACCCGAGGGAGATTTTACTGCACCTGACGGGAGAGCCCTGCACCCAACAGAGCCTGTTCTGCACCTGATGGGAGAGCCCTGCACATGAGAGAGCCTGTCCCATACCAGTCATGAAGCCCTGCACCCGAGAGAGATTGTCCTGCACCTGATGGGAGAGCCCTGCACCTAAGAAAGCCTGTCCTGAACCTGCTGAGAGAGCCCTGTGCATGCAAAATCCTGTCCCTTGCCTGACAAGAGAGTCCTGCAGCC
>NW_007257583.1:0-10483 GCF_000164805.1 Carlito syrichta
ATTACAGGCTGAGCCACAGCGCCCGGCCTGGGATTGCTTTAACTATGCTGGCTCTTATTTTGTTTGATATGAATTTTAGGATTGCATTATTCTAATCATTTGATTAGAATATTGGTCATTTGATAGAGATTGTGTTAAATCTGCAAATTACTTTGAGTAGTATGGTTATTTTAACAATATTGATTCCTCCAATCCATGAGCACAGAATTTTTTTTATTTGTTTGTGTTCTCTACAATTTATTTCATCAGTGATTTATAGTTTTCCTTGTTGTGATCTTTTTACCCCTGTGGTTAAATATATACATAGGTGCTTTTATTTTTTGGCAGGTATTGTAAATGTTATTTAGTTCTTGACTTGATTCTCAACTTGTTTGTTATTGGTTTATGACAGTGTTACTGATTTGTACTTTGTAACTTGAGACTTTACTGAATTCATTTATCAAGTCCAGGAGTCATTTGGAGGAGTCATTAGGATTTTCTAGATATGTAATCATATTATTACCAAAGAGAGATAGTTTGATGTCTTCTCTTTCAATTTGGATACTTTTTATTCATTTATTTACTTTCTCTGACTAGGACTTTCAGTACTGTGTTGACTAGGTTGACTTTTTTTTCAGTAGTTTAATTTTGAAAAGATTTTAAATTTACACAAGAGTTAAAACCTAGTACAGAAAGTTCTTCTATAACAATGTTAATTTATCGAAGTCAGCAATTTAACACTGATTCAATATTACTGACTAAACTAGACACTTTACTGGAATGCCTCTATTTTTTCCACTAATATACCTTTTCTGTTCTGAATCTAATCAAGGATATCAAGTTGCATTTAGTCTTTTAATTTTCTTAGCCTCCTCCAATCTGTGAAGTTTGGTAGTCTTTCTTTGGTTTTTTCCTAAGTTAAGCTCCTTATTGAAGAGTTATAGTTTTATAGTCATGCTAATAATGAGATTGAGGTCACAAATTTTTTGGGGGGGAATACCACAAAACTGGTGTGCCCTCTTCACTGCATCATTTCATAGGATAGGGATATCAACATGACTTATTACTGATGATATTTACTTTGTCTGGATGGCTAAAGTAATGTCTGATGAATATTTTCTCTTTAAAGATTCTATTTTCTCATTCCATGCTCTGTTCGTTAGAAGTTATTTACCAAGTACTATTGATGTTAAATGACAAGGAATTAAGATTCACTTCCCAAAGGGAGCAGTATTAAGAGACCGTGGATATAAGCTAAAATCACACATTAATTAATAAGTGTCTTGGGACAGATACTTTGGATTTCAGCAACTAATTTTAGTAACAGATTTTAGCATTCATAAACAATTTTCACTGTTTTGCTTAAATGGTGATTTTTTAATTTCCCTATTCTCTTAACATACTTTATTTGGGATTCCTCAATCTCTTTATGAATTTATTCAATTATTTACTTATATTTGTATTAATTAAGGAATTTTTAGTTAATGATTTTGTTAAAATGCAATTAATATGTGTTGGAGTTTCTTTTTGACAAATTGTTTCAACTTTGAAATTGGTGGTTTTTGCAGATGGTCTCTTTTATCCTTTTTAAGTTCCTCATCTATATTTTGCTTTTTTTACTCTGTAAGATAGCAAGATACTCCAGCTTTATTTTATATTTCCCTGCCTCATCCTTCAAATCAGACATTTTTCCAAGTCTGTTTTTTTTTAGAAGAAAGCATTTAGAAACTGAGAGCTCAGTGAGCTCATCACCATACAACAGTTTCTAGTCCCTCTCAAAGAAAATATTTGTCTGTATACTCGCCCATGTATGTGTACATGACTTTATTTATTTCTGTATATATCTATATACAGATGTGTTAAAATAAATGTGAGTTTATGGTAATATCTCCAACTTGAATTTAACACCACAGGGTTCATTACAACCGTTCACTTGATTATTTGTCAATTCTTTCTGTGACAGTGGGAAACCTGACTCCCATTATCTACAATTTATTTACTTGTTCAACTCTTTTATGAATGTTAAATGGTTTCCAGAGCGCTAAACTATACCCTTGTGAAAAACAAATTTGCCAACTAGAATACAGCATTTGCAAACAGTTATTTTATATTTAGCCTTACAATATTTAGACAAGACACTCTTTTACAGAGTTATTTGCTCAGTGCCTTTCTTCCACATACCCTTCCATGAGATTATACTATACATTTGTAATAAAAATGGATTGACTTTTTATACTCTACCTATATCCTTGATCACATGCTTTCAAACAGGCATATGTTAAAAGTCCACCTTTGTGGTGTACCTTACTATGAGTTTTGACAAATGCGTGGTCAATCGTATATCTACCATCACAATGCCACACAGAATATTTCTATTATCCTAAAAATTTCCTTGCTCAGCTTCTTGGTAGTCAACACTTCATCCCAAAAGTACCACTAGCAACACCTAATCTGTTTTCTATATACCTAGAGTCTAGCATTTCCCAAAATGGTATATTAATAAAATCAAACATTGTATATTTCTTGAGTTTTCTTTTGTTTACTTAATGCATTTAAGATTCAGCCAGTTGTTTATCAATCAATAGTTCATTTTTTTTATTATTTGAAAATATTCATTGAATGGATGTATGTTTTATTTCTTCATTTATTTGTTGATGAACATATGCATTGTTTCTAGTTTGTGAGGATTATGAATGAAGTCACACACATGCTTTTGTATAGACGTAAATTTTAATTCACTTAGGTTAAAAATTTCCAAGTCATAAACTTAGAGAATATTCAACTTTATAAGAAACTGACAAACTATTTTTTTTAATGGCTAACTCATTTTACATTCCCATCAATCAATAATGCAGGAAGTTTTCTCATACTTCTAATCCTCTCCAGGACTTTTTAAGCTTTTGTTTTGGTCTATTTTTTGCTTTATTTATTTATTTAGTCATTCTACCAGATGTGTGGTGGTATTTCTTTGTGGGGTTTTTTTTTAGTTTAAATGATTTTATTTCTAGACAACCTACACGACTTTTTTCCTCCTTAAAAGCAATGCCTCCACTCCAAATACATCACCGGCAAAATAAATGAAGTGCCCAAGATAACATCAGTCCCATTTGTCTTAAGTCCTAATGTTGTATGGATGACAAGCAGCAACCGGTTATGATGACAGATGAGAGATCCAATGTAATTTCCAAATTTGTTAATGTTTTTCCATTTCTAAACCATTCTTAAAGAAAATCTTATAGGGATCACAGCATCTTCACAGTTGTCTAGTAGAACAACCATATTATATGGATTTATGTTTTCACCAGTAAAGAACTGGTAGTTTTGAAATAAATAAGAATGTGCTTGATTTTTTTTATCTGCAGCCCCTTCGATAAAAGGTTTTACTCTTTCTAGTCTCTGCTCTTTAAGTTTACCTTTAATTGATTTTATGTAATCTTTGATGTGTTTCTTGCTAGTTTCTGATGAAAAGTTGGTTTCCTGAAAATGATGGTTTATAACAATGATCCACACTAGTGATTGCTATGCTTTTGATGTCTGGTCCTGAATTCTCAGGGTCTTCAGTGGAGGCATTTCCATCAATGAGCGAGTCATCAATATCATCCACTGTCTAACTGACTCTCTTCCCTTCCACTTCCAGGCAGAGCCCATCTGCAATCTTGTCAACATCAGAGAACATCTTAGAGTGACTGATGAGGTCCTGGTGGATAATCATGATTGTGGCTGACAGAAGAAAATGGCAATGCTAACTCAGGCGAAACCTAGAGTATAGAGTGAGCACTGTGCAGCTGGAATGGTACCGATGAGGAGGAATGGGGACAGGAGGGGAGGGCAGGTACAAATCTCTTTGTGGTTTAAATTCACATTTTTCTAATGCTAGTGATGCTGACCAAATTTTCATGTGCTGTTTTGCCATCTGTTGCAGGACTGTCTGCTGTGCAGCAACAGAACAAAACACTCAGTGAGATAGTGAAGTTTGCAGCAGAAAAAAAATAATAATCACAAGGACATGGGACTGTTGATTGCTCAGGAAAAGGAAGATAAAATCAAGACATGAAACTGCTTTCTTTCATTAGTCAGTTCCTTGGTGAATCCTTCAGATCAGCTGCCTTCGGTAGTTTTATTGGTATGTGGGACCTAAAAACAAGCTCAAATTGAAAGCCTATCATCTCACAATGGATTCGACTTTATCTGCAGAACAGAAAAGAAACAAAGGGGCTTGTGACAAGGGCTATGTTATCCTGGGGTAGTAAGCAACAACTAGATATAGGGAAGTGTGTCAAAGGCAGAACCAACCAAATGATACTTGCTGATTGTACTGCAAGCCTAGTTGAACTTTATTTTTCCTCTTTATCAGTTCTATAGAGTGGTCTTTGGGACAGTTTCATATCTGCATATCTTCTTAGGAGAAGTATATGTTCAGACCTATTGTCCATTTTTAATTGTGCTGTTTTCCTTCCTAATGCTGAGTTTTAAAATGTCCTTACATATTTGGGGTCAAATCCATTATCAGATATAAGATTTAAAAATATTGTCTTCTGTTCTATGGTTTGACCTTCCATTCCCTTCAAAGTATATGCCAAAGAGCAAAAGTTTATAACCAATAAAGCCAATCATACCAAGTTGTTCTTTTAAGCGTCATGCTTTTTGTGTCATACCTAAAAGCCATCATCAAATACAAGGTCAATAAATGTTTGCACTAAATGTTTTACAAGTTTCCAACTTGCATTTAAGTCTCTGGTACATTTTGAGTTAATGTTTGTCTAAGGTTTGAAGTATGTGTCAAGGTTAATTTATTATCATGTAAATGTCCCAGTATTTTAATACCATAATTAAAGGAGACTATCATTTCTCTATGAAAAGTAGCTTTGAATCTTTGTCAAAAAGTAATGGACTATATTTGTGTGGGTCTATAAATGTCAATTATGTGAAATTGGTTGATAGTGTTATTCAGGTCATCTATATCTCCATTTTATACCCACTTTTTCTATCAATTATTGAGAAATATGTGCTCAAACATTCAACTGTAGTTTTGAACTTTCTTTATTTCCTCCTTATTATCTATCAGTTTTGCCTCACATAACTTTGAAACTATGTTGTTAAGTGTGCATACATTTGATATTAAAGGTTTTAAAATCACCCCTCTATTAATATGTCATGTCTCTCCTTCCACCTAATAAAGTTCTTTGTCCTGATTTCCATTTTTTTCTGAAATTAATACAGATACTCCAGCTTTCTTATTTTTATACAGTTAAAATGATTTGTGATATGGTAGATAAAAATCTCCACATAGCTCTTTTCTATTTGTTCTATTTTTTATTATTATTCCATTTTTTCCTGTTATCTGTGTGTTTAATTTTAATGTTTTATATTCCACTTCATCTCTCTATTGGGTTATTGCACATAACTTTAAAAATACACATTTTAGTGATGCCCATAAATTTGATGGTGCACTTAAATAATTTTTATACTGCTAAATAAAACTAAAATACTTATATTTAGGTTATAGACATGACAAAATATTAAGCATTTCTCCCTTTCTTCCTTTGTGCTTTTAAGCACATATGCTATAAGCACTTAACACATTGCTATTACTTTGTCTTAGTCATCTATCAAAACAATTACAAGTGAGGAAAAAAGGAATTCATTTTATTTTGTTTAATTTTATTTTCATTACTTTTTAAAAATTATTCATTTATTTTTTATTATGAAATTGTGGGGTACAGTTAAGGGTTAGGTATACAATTGCGTTTCATTCAGGCACCCTGTTGATACGGGGTGTTTCCCCGTTCCCAGACAGATATTTGCTACTGTTAATCCCATCTCCCTCCCCCCTCATAGTTTCCCAGTACTGTCAGTTATTTTTGTATAGTATTGCATTGGATGTTTAAGGTCCATTATATAAGTGAGAACATGTGATACTCGGATCTTTGTTTCTGTGAGGTCACTCAGTATTACAGACTCTAGTTCCATCCAGGTTGTTGTGAAATTCATGATTTTGTTCTTTTTTATGGCTGCGTAGTATTCCATCGTGTATATGTACCATATTTTTTTAATCCAGTCCTCTTTTGATGGACAGCGTGGTTGTTGCCAGGTTCTTGCTATTGTGAACAACGCTGTGATAAACATGCGTATGCAGGTATCTTTTTTATAGAGTGATTTGTGTTCTTCATGATATATTCCCAGTAGGGGGATTGTGGGGTCATATGGGAGGTTGGTATTCAGAGCTTTTAGGAATCGCCACACTGCTTTCCACAGAGGTTGAACTAGTTTACATTCCCACCAACAGTGTAGAAGTGTTCCTTTTTCACCACACCCTCTCCAGCAGCTGTTATTTTTTGAGTTGTTGATAATTGCCATTCTGACTGGAGTTAGGTGGTATCTCAGTGTGGTTTTGATTTGCATCTCCCTGATGATTAGTGAGGTTGAACATTTCTTTATGTGTTTGTTGGTTGCTTGGATGTCTTCTTTTGTGAAGTGTCTGTTCATATCTTTTGCCCATTTTATAATGGGGTTGTTTTTTTTTGTTTTGTTTTCAGCACACGAGTTCCTTGTAGATTCAGGATGTTAAGCCTTTGTCAGAACTGGTGTTGGCAAATATTTTTTCCCAGTCTGTAGGCTGTCTCCATGCCCTCTTGATGGTTTCTTTGGCTTTGCAGAAGCTTGTCAGTTTAGTAAGGTCCCACTTGTCTATCTTCTCTCTTATGAGCTGTGGGTTTTGGGTTTTGTTCAAGAATTGGATGCCAGTTCTGATTTCCATGAAGGTATTTCCTTCATTTTCTAAGGTTCTTATGGTTTGAGGTTTTACATTTAGGACTCTGATCCATTTGGAATTAACCTTTGTGCATGGGGATAGATAGGGGTCCTGTTTCAGTCTTCTGCAGTGGTCAGTCAGTTTTCCCAGCACCATTTACTGAATAGGTTCTCCTCTCCCCAGTGGTAGGTGGTGGAGTGATTGTCGAAGATGAGTTGGTTGAGAAATTGAGGTTTTGCTTCTGGAATCTCATTTCTATTCCATTGATCTATATGCCTGTTCCTATACCAATACCAAGCTGTTTTGATGATTGTAACTTTATAGTAAAGTTTGAAGTCTGGTAATGTGATACCACCTGCTTTGTTTTTTTTGCCAAGGATTGTTCGGGCTATTCTTGGACGTTTGTGTTTCCATATGAATTCCTGTGTTGTTTTTTCTAGGTCTGAGAAGAATGTTGCTTGTTATTTGATGGGTATTACATTGAATTTGTAGATTGCCTTAGGTAAGACGGACATCTTCACAATGTTGATTCTTCCGATCCATGAGCATGGGATATTTTTCCACTTGTTTGTGTCAACTTTGATTTCTTTGAGCAGTGTTTTGCAGTTTTCCTTGTAAAGGTCTTTCAAGTCTTTGGTTAGGAAGATGCCAAGGTATTTCAGTTTTTGTCTGTAACTATTGTGAATGGAAATGTGTTTTTTATTTGGGTTTCTGTTTGTTTATTATTGGTGTAGAGAAATGCGATCGTCTTTTGTACATTTATTTTTTATCCTGAAACTTTGCCAAAGGCCCTTATCAATGTAAGGAGGTCTTTGACAGATTCTCTTGGGTTTTCAAGGTACACAATCATATCATCTGCAAAGAGAGATAACTTGACTTCCTCTTTTCTTATTTGAATACCCTTGATTGCCTTCTCTTCTCTGATTGCTCGAGCCAGGACTTCCAATACTATGTTGAACAGGAGGGGTGAGAGTGGGCATCCTTGTCTTGTTCCAGTTTTCAGGGGAAATTTTTCTAATTTTTGTCCATTTAGTACTATGCTCGCTGTGGGTTTCTCGTAGATGGCTTTTACTATTTTGAGGTATGTTCTCCGTATGCCTAGCTGTTCAAGGGTTTTTATCAAGAAGGGGTGCTGGATTTTATCAAAAGCTTTTTCTGCATCTAATGATATAATCATGTGGTTTTGGTTTTGACATCTGTTGATGTATTTAATAATGTTTATGGTTTTACGAATGTTGAACCAGTCTTGCATCCCAGGAATGAAGCCTACTTAACCATGATGGATGATTTTTGAGATGTATTGCTGAATCCGGTTTGCTGCGATCTTGTTGAGAATTTTAGCATCTATGTTCATCAAAGATATCGGCTTGTAGTTCTCTTTCTTTGTTGGATCTTTACCTGGCTTGGGTATCAATGTGATGTTGGCTTCGTAAAATGATTTGGGGAGCATTCCATCTTTTTCAATTGCCTGGAATACCTTTAGTAGGGTTGGTATCAGCTCCTCCTTAAATGTCTTGTAGAATTCTGCTGGAAAGCCATCTAGTCCAGGGCTTTTCTTGGTAGGAAGTTTTCTTATTACGTAGTTGATTTCCTTGATTGTTATTGGTCTATTTAGGGTCTCAGTTACTTCTTGTTCCAACTTAGGTAGGTTGTGTGATGTCAGAAAGTCCTCCATTTCCTTAAGGTTTTCAAGTTTGTTTCCATACAAGTGTACGTAGTAGTCTCTAATGATCTTTTGTATTTCTTCAGGGTCAGATGTGACTTCATCTTTTGTATTTCTGATTGTGCTTATTTGGTTTTTTTCTCGGTTTTTCTTGGTCAGTCTAGCTAGGGGACCATCAATCTTGTTTATTCTTTCAAATAACCAGCTTTTTGCTTCATTGATTTTTTGTATTATCATTTTGTCTTCTATGTCCTGGATTTGCGCTTTTATTTTGGTGATCTGGATTCTTCTGCTGAAATTAGGGTTTTTGTGGTCTCGCTTTTAGAGCTTCTTTAGGTGACTTGTTAGGTTGTTAATTTGTGTTCCCTCCATTTTCCTCATGTGTGCTTGTAGGGATATAAATTCCCCTCTTATTACAGCTTTTAAGGCATCCCAGAGATTTTGGTAAGATGTTTCTTCATTTTCATTTGTTTCCAGGTATCTTTTGATCTCTGTTTTGATTTCATCATTGACCCAGGAGTTGTTTAGTACCATGCTATTCAGTGTCCATGTCTTTGTGGGTTTTGGGGGGACCTTGTTGGTGTCAATGTTTATTTTTATTCCACTGTGGTCTGAGAAGGTGCATGGTAGAATTTCAGTCCTTTTAAATTTGCTTATGCTTGATTCGTGTCCAATTATGTGACAGATCTTAGAATATGTTCCATGTGGTGATGAGTAGAATGTGTATTCTGTGGTCTTTGGATGGAGTGTTCTATAGGTATCAATTAAGTCCATTTGGTCCAGAGTCTCATTGAGGTTACAGATCTCCTTGCTGATTTTTTGTCCTGATGATCTGTCTAGGGTTGTGAGTGGTGTATTAAAGTCCCCAGTTATGATGGTGTTAGAGTCAATGTCTTTCTTTAGTTTTCCTAGAAGTTGCTTTATGGATGTTGGTGCACCTATGTTGGTTGCATATATGTTTAGGATAAATATTTCTTGTTGATGGAGTGAACCTTTTGTCATTATGTAGTGGCCCTCTGTATCTTTTTTAATTTTTGATAGCTTAAATGGTATTTTGTCTGAAATTAGGATCATGACTCCTCCTTTCTTTTGTGTTCCATTCGCCTGAAAATTTGTTTCCCATCCTCTTACTTTGAGTCTGTGTATGTCCTTTCTAGTGAGATGGGTCTCTTGAAGGCAGTATATTGTTGCCTGGTGATATTTTATCCATTTTGTCATTCTATGTCTTCTCAGTGGTGCGTTTAGTCCATTCACATTCAGACTAATTATTGAAATGTGAGAGTTCATCCCTATCATGGAGTTCTTATTGAGTTGTTGTTCTTTCACTTGGTTCTTTCTTTTTTTTTTTTGTCTTTCTTTTGGTTTTGTGGTTGGTTCGTGTATATTTTATTCTTTTACCTGTACTTATGTGAAGATCATTGTTCTTTTTTCCTTTTCTTCTGTGTTTAGTACTTTCTTAAGTGTTTCATGTAGAGATGGTTTGGTGGCAGCATAAGTTCTTAGGGATTGGATATCTGGGAAAGATTTTAATTCTCCCTCACTGATGAAGCTTAGCTTGGCCGGGTAGGTTATTCTTGGTTGAAATTGTTTATCTTTTAGGACTTTGAAGATACGGCTCCAAGCTCTCCTAGCCTGCAGGGTTTCTGGTTTCTGCAGATAAATCTGCTGCTATTCTGATTGGTCTTCCATGGTTGGTGATCTGGTCTTTTTCTCTTGCTGCCTTTAGGATTTTTTCTTTTGTGCCTACTTTATTTAGGTGAATTATTATGTGTCTAGGAGTTGGTCTTCTCATTTGTTGTATTGCAGGGGTTCTCTGAATCTCTTGTGTTTGAATTTTTGCATCACTGATTAGATAAGGGAAGTTTTCTTGAATGCTCTCATGGAAAGTTTGTTCCAATGTGGTCTCTGTTTCTCTTTCTGCCTCAGGGAGTCCGATTACTCTTAGGTTGGACCTCTTGAGGTAGTCATTCATCTCTTGAAGGTTTTGTTCTGTCTTTTTGAGCTTATTTTCTGTGTTTTTAAGATTTTTTGTTATTTCTATATTTTGGTCTTCAAACTCTGAGATTCTTTCTTCTGCTTGGGTAATTCTG
>NW_007257583.1:10503-21141 GCF_000164805.1 Carlito syrichta
CATGCTTATCAGTTTGTTATTTATTTCATTCACAGTATTCTTTATTACTGTTATGTCAGATATCAGCTCCTTCCTAGTTCTCTTGTGTCTCCTCAATTCTTTTTAATCTCTCCATTATTGTCTTGATATCTACATTTGCAGTTTGAAACCCTTCATTCTGGGGGCTTTTCATTGTTTGCATTCCAAAGTCAGTTTTCTCAGTGTCTGCTCTCCTAGGCGTCTGGGAGAGACCCATACTCTTCTTTTGGTTTTTCTTCATTCCTTTAGGCTTTTCTCCCTCTCCCCCTTTGCCTCCCCTTCTTCAATTCTGTTTTTGAGGGAAGGTGGGGTTGCTTTTATTTCTCTTCTGTAATGTCCTGTTCTTCCTTATGAGGGTCTTTTAGCTTTGCTCACTTTTCCCTCTGCTTTACAGTCTGTCTATTCAGCAGTATGTAGTCTTGGTCCCTAGATTTAAAAAGGGGGGGTGTATAAAAGAGGAAAATAATGGAGGAAGGGGGGTCAATAGGGAGTTAGAAAGAGAGAAGTGCGAGAGCAAAAACAGATATATATATAGCAACTATCAGGTGAGAAAGAGACACAGGGCAGGAAAGAGGTGAAGAAAGACACATAAGAAAGATTCCCTAAAGAGTACTGATAGCTACACAGAGACAGGCCAATAAAATCGAGAAACAATGTAAGTCAGAAGGTAAACAACAAACGTGATCGAAACCAACAGTTACAATGATAAAATCATAAGTCAAAATAAGTGAAAGAGAGAAGTGCAAGAGGGAAAATAGATAAACATACCAACTATTAGATGAGAAAGAGACACAGGGCCAGGAAGAAGTGAAGAAAGACACATAAGAAAGATTCCCTAAAGCGTACTGATAGCTACACAGAGACAGGTCAATAAAATTGAGAAACAGTGTAAGTCTGAAGGTGAACAACAGACGTGATCTAAACCAACAGTTACAATGATAAAATCATAAGTCAAAATAAGCAAAAGAGAGAAGTGCAAGAAGGAAAACAGATATACATATCAACTCTCAGGTGAGAAAGAGACACAGGGCTGGGAAGAAGTGAAGAAAGACAGGTAAGAAAGAGTCCCTAAAGAGTATTGATAGCTACACAGAGACAGGCCAATAAAATCAAGAAAAGTGTAAGTCAGAACGTAAACAACAGACGTGATCTAAACTAACAGTTTCAATGATAAAATCATAAGTCAAAATAAGTGATCAGACCAGAATCACTTCTCTGATCTCCAATTCCGGCCTCTCCCTTTTGTTTTTTGTTGCAGCGTAGAGGTGGGACTTTTCTCCTGTTTTGCACTACTGCCTTAGGAACTGAAGTAAAGTTTGTTGATAGGTGGGCAGGGCAATGGAAGTCTATGCCTGAAGAATAGCAAGGTAGTTTAAGCAGATTTGTTTTTCTCCGCTTGTCTGGGTCCCCCAGCTTGGGGTCTCATGCTGAGTGCCTCAGCCAGGGTGGGCCTGGAGATCCAGAGCTCCAAAGCTCCAAAGGGCAGGCAGTAGGTGGCAAGAGTGGTTCTGGGGCCCCCACAGGGTACTTCAGGCAGGAATGGGACCAGTGTCTCTGAGGGGCAGGCGCCCAGATCCTCCCTGTGTGACTGGCGGCTTGGTGCCGGGTGCCGGGCTGGAGACAATGCAGCCGGGGAGGGAGCCGTAGGGGGCTGGGACCCAACGCTCCCACACATGCAGTGGAATAGCAGCAGCAGGAGGCTGTAATATCTGGCCTTAGGAAATGAGGTAAAGTTTGTTGATAGGTGGGTGTATCAATGGAAGTCTCTGCCTGGAGAATGGCAAGGCAGTTTAAGCAGATCTGTTTTTTTCTGCTTGTCTGGGTCCCCTGGCTTGGGGTCTCACGTTGAGTGCCTCAGCCAGGGTGGGCCCGGAGTTCCAGAGCTCCAAAGTTCCAAAGGGCAGGCGGTGAGTGGCGAGAGTGGCGCTGGGGCCCCCACAGGGTACTTCAGCCAGGAATGGGATCGGTGTCTCTGAGGGGCAGGCACTCAGAGCCTCCCTGTGTGACCGGTGGCTTGGTGCCAGGAGCCGGGCTGGAGACAATGCAGCCGGGGAGGGATCTGGAGGGGGCTGGGACCCAAAACTCCCATGCACACAGTAGAACAGCAGCAGTGGGGGGCCACAATATCTGGCCCTGTGTGGGACCCTGTGTGGGCCTGGCACCAGCACAGTTGGTGGTGGGCTGGGGGATGGAGGAAGAGAAGTAATAGCCTTTTTGGGAACTCACATTCAGAGAATCTCACCAGTTCACCTATGCCGTTGCCATCTTGTCCGAACCCCCTCATTACTTTTTGAGTAAACGCATTAACTCATTTCTGATCTATATCATATTATTTTTGCCTAAAAATTTATCTTTAACATCTTTTTTAGAATTGGTCTGCTGAAAATGTATTTTCTCAATTTTTGTTTAGGTGATAAGGTATTTCATTCTTCATTCTAATTTTTATTTGAAATAACTTTAAATTTTTGATTTAGTTGAGTTACAAAGTCAGTATAGACAGTTTCAGTATGCCCATTGTTCTTATTTTTGAAGGACATTTTCACTGGGTATAGAATTCTGAATTGACACATATTTTATTTCTGTTTTTGGTGTCTTTGTCAACACTAGTAAAATGCTACTCTGTTGTCTTATTAACACAATTACTAACAAGATGCTGTGGAAATTCTTATCCTTGTTTTTCTGTGTTTTCCTCTTCTTTGACTGTTTTCAACAGTTTTTTATTTTCCACAGTTTAAATGAGGTTTGTCCAGATTTTCGTTTGCCATTTTCTTTCCTTTCCTTTGCATGATCTTTACTGAGCTTATTGAATTTATGGTTTGAGGTCTTCAAATACTGCTTCTGCCCTATTCTCTCCTCCTAAGTTTCCCATCAAGCATATGTTAAACCATCTAATATTATCTTACAATTTTTGAATGATCTGGTCTGTTTTTGTTTATTTGTTTGCTAATTTTTCACGTTTATTATTTCAGTTGGTTGATTTCTAGCAATCTATCTTGAAGTTTATTTTTCCCTTGACTGTGTCAAGTGTACTGCTGAACCAGTGAAAAGCATTTCTGTATCCTTGTTACTTCTTTTAAATTTCTGGCATATTTGACTATTTAAATAAATATTTTCCATCACTCTGCTGAAAATATCTATCCAAATTTGCTTGCTATCTATCTTTTTTTACTACAATTTTAGCAGTTATACACATGCAAAAATTCCTGTCTGATTATTCCAACATCTGTGTTATATCTGAGTTTGGTTCTGATGAATACTTTCTCTTCAGACTGTGGTTTTTTTCTTACCTTTTCTTATAGCAATTATTTATTGAAAGGTCAAAATATTGTATAAAACAGCAAATAACAAATAAAATATTTTTATGATTATGTGAGCACATTTTAATTCCTGTTAAGGATTTAACGTGTGTGTTTGTGTTATTTAGTTAACAATGGGATACAACTGAAGATTTTTGTCGTTGTGTGTAGTTACACTCAGTATATCACAGATGCCAATTTTTTTTTTAATATCTTGGACTCAAGATGTGACTTTGTCTTTCAGATGGGTCCTCTCAATATCTACTCCACTCTTTGACCTGTGCTCCTCCCTGCACTGTTCACCTAAGGAAATCTATCTCCTAAAGATTACTTAGAAGTATTTTATTTTTATTCTTAATTAAAATGTGTTAATGTGGTGGTAGAGGGCAAGATAAGAGGGTCATTCTCTAATAATCTGATTATACCTTAATTTGGGACACTTTTAACCATGTCTTGAAGGTTTGGTATTTATATGTGTCTCTTATACAACTGCAATGCTGAATCTAATAGTCATTCTGCTTCTCTCCAGGTGTAGAACCTTTTTTCCTTTCTTGTTATTTTCCTTCCACAACAATCCACCAGTGCATCAAGAGCAACCACTTTTGCTTCTTTTCACCTGCAGATTAAGGCTTTCTCTTTTCTTAGTGCAAAAAAATAGAGTTGGGTTTGGGTGGAATTTTGGCAGTAACTGTCATTACCTCCCAGCCAGAATCACAAAGGAAGCTTTCTCAGAATTATTCCTGGTATTCCTGTGTGTGCCTGACAAGATTTGTAGAGAAAAAGAATGCAAGAGGGTTCACATTTTCTTATGTCTTTTGACCCCAGGGACTTCATAATCTCATATTAGCCCACACTGAGCCTTTAGCAATTTGTTAAAAATAATTTTAGCTAAACATTTTTCATAGCTTTTATCCATCCAATAGTATTTTCATCTTTTACAAAAATGCTTGACTCTTTTGACTCCTGGTAGATTTTTTTTTCTCTCTCTCTCTCTACCTGTATTTTAGGTTGTTTGATCAATGTCCTCTCTTCTCATATGGGTTACAAAAAAAGTCATTTAAGTTTTCCTAACTTGTTTTTCTTGTTATTATTTATTTATTTATTTTGAGTTGGAGTCTCACTCTGTCACCCAGACTGGAGTGCATTGCCCACTCCCGGCCACTGCAGCCTCGACCTGCTGGACTCTGGCGATCCTTCCACCTCAGCCATTCAAGTAGCTGGAACTACAGGTGTGCGCTACCACGCCTAGCTGATTTTTTGATTTATTGTAGAGATGAGGCCTCTCTACCCAGGCGGGTCTCGAACCCTCAGGCTCAGGCAATCCACTCACCTCAGTCTCCCAAAGGCATGGGATTACAGGCGGAGCCACCGAGCCCAGCTTCCTTTTCTTGTTATAAAGGTGAGGATGCCACCCTCCCTACCTCTTTATATCTCTGAGCTGAACCTGGACATTTATATCTTTTGAAACTACTCAGGTGATCAGAATGTGCAAAATGAATTGAGAACCAAAGCATTAGAATACGCAGTTAAGTCATGGAAAATTTTTTAAAAATCTACAGTCTGACCTAAATGCTACTACATAATCTGCCCCCAAGCCATATTTGTTTCACTTTATCTCCTACTATGCTTATTCTAGTTTTGAATTCTCTAGTCACATTGACCAGGTTTTTTTTTTCTCTTGGAACATACTACTTGTGCTCTAACCTCAGAGCCTCTCCACTGACTTCATTTCTGTCGTGCTTGTCCTCAATTTTCTTATTACTTACCCCTACACTTACTCACTTCTGCCCATCACCTTACTCAAGCATGGTTAGTCAGCACCTCAATATAACAGAAAATGCCCTAGGAAATGATCATTTACCTTCTTATTCTTCTTAATTATTTCTTCAGAATTCAGTGAAAAACAACTCTAAGCCTTGTGGGCTGTGAGAGTGGAGAATAAAAATACCATTTCAAGAAGTAACTTGGAAAAAATGAAATGAGTGTTGCGTTTTTGGTGGCTCTATTATTTATGTCTTTGTATTATTGCCACAAGAAATATTTTATCATCATATATTTATGTATGATTAACTCTACTCATTGGAATGAAAACTCTGTGAAGCCAACAACTTTAGATTATTTGTTTATTAACTTACTGCTATGTCCTTAGTACCTGGAACAGCATCAAGTACATAGTAGAAAGTCAATATTCCCTTAATAGATGACTGCTACGTTTTATTATTTGGGCGTGTGTTTCCTGTGTGCCAAACAGTATGCCAAGTAGGCATTAATGATTACAATTCAAGGCATGTCTTGTAATCTCAGGAGTTTAATTTATTTCATGACTAAAGTGCAATTGGATGCACAATACTAGGTCGGGAGAGATTTGGATAGAAATTTTGTAAGAATCTATCCATGGAATCCTGAAGTGAACCTGGAGGTGTGAATTGCCATATAGCAGGCATTCTTCCTGCAGTGTTTCTGTCCATGTAAATTAGGTTAAATGATTATTTTAGCAAGATCATAAATTCAGACCCATAGGGTTTTGCCCTGTGATAATATCACTTTCAAAACACTCTAGAAATGAAAATTTAAGTTTTACTGGTTCACTAAAAGCAGCGACGCTGATCTAATGCAAGTTTGATCTCATCAAAGCCAATTAAAATCTTTCATAAAATCCTTTAAAGTACAGAAGGATCAGCCTTCCGAGTAGCTGGAACTACATGCACATGCTACCACGCCCGGCTAATATTTTGGTTTATTGTAGAGATGAGGTCTCACCAAGTTGCCCGGGCAGGTCCCGAACCTGTCGGCTCAGGCAATTCACTCACCTCAGCCTCCCAAAGGCACAGGATTACAGGCTGAGCCACCGAGCCTGGCTGGATCACACTCTTAAATCAAGTTTTTTTTCATTCAGACTCTGTTCCTGCTGTGTCGCTTCCTTGATCATCTCCCCACCTATACCCAAAAGCTTCAAAGTAACAACCCTCCCACTGGCACCTTCTGCCTCAGAGTCACCACAGCACAGACCCATGGGAATAGAGCTCCTCTTCCAATCTCACTGCATTGTCAGTAGAGTTCCCAGATCCAAGATTTTGTTCAGCTTTTCTTTATCCTTTTTAGAATCATCTTTTTCTACTTTTTCTCAAGTTCTTTCATCTTTAATTTTACAGTTCCTTATCCCATACCCTCATTACATTTCAACAATGAGTCCCAACAATAGTATCTGAGAATTCTGGAGGAGTTAGAACAGAAGTAAAACTTAATACTTGTTTGTGAACTATTTGATAAGACAGAGGCATAAGAACATGAACTCAATGTGACAGGCCATTAAAGGATTTTGCAGGTTTGTAAGAAAGATTAGCATAGTGAAAGTAGTGTTTTAGGAGGATTAGTCTGGCATCAGAATGTTGTGTGTGTTAGAGGAGGTAAATCTCTGCTCAGAGAGAATTTCTCGGTCATGGAATCCATGGTAGGCGATGAGGATAGAAACAGAATTTGAGAGAGAAATAACTCTAAGTTTTCTAGGCTGTGAGACTGGAAGGATGAAAATGCTATTTTACTTTTTTTATTTTTTTTTTTGAGTTGGAGTCTCACTCTGTCGCCCAGACTGGAGTGCACTGGCTGCTCCCGACCATCGCAGCCTCAACTTGTTGGGCTCTGGCCATACTTTCGCCTCAGTCTTCCGAGTAGCCAGAATTACAGGTGCGCGCTACCATGCCTGGCTGATTTTTTGATTTTATTGTAGAGATGAGGTCTGGCCTGCCCAGGTGGGTCTCGAACCTGCGGGCTCAGGAAATCCACTCACCTCAGCCTCCCAAAGGCGCGGGATTGCTGGCTGAGCCACCGAGCCCGGCAAAAATGCTATTTTAAAAAATGAGTTTAAGAATAAGGAAGCACAGAAGTATACAAGTAATACATTTTTCACAGTTCTTTCATCTATTTATACTTTTCTTTGTGATGGCAAGGATCCCTGTAATGACTTAGTATTTTCTTAACATTATCTTTAATAAAGCACCATAATAAAAATCATTTTCGTGAGGTAATTATAAATGTTTATAGTATCGTTTTTGGTAATTTAAGTCATCTGTATGCTCCTGAGATATACAAGGCCTAATGTAATTTGGTAATCTGGAGAATAAGATACTTGAGGAGATTAAATATCTATTAAGATAAATTTTATGGAATGTGATGAAGTTTATCTGTATCAGTGATATATTTACATGTAATTAAAAGAGTTAACGATAGTTTAGACGGGAGCTAGATACAAATAGAATTCTGTGAGACACATATTGGTAAAATTTTCTGGGAAAGCAGATGTGTTTGTTGTTTTCTCTCCAGCCTCCACCACAAAAATACTTAGACCTCAACATTAACACATTTGCATTAAGTAAATAAAACTTTTCATAGTCAAATTTAAAAACATAAATTTCCAATATACACTACTGTGCTTTATTTTTAGCGATGTTAGAAATATTTTTAAACATTTTTAATATACTTTAGTCTTTGGAATAATGAAATCCTGAAGTAATTAGTGATTTGTACATTTCAAAATATCACAAGACATTAAAATTCAAATATGTCAGAGAAATAAACATATATGAACTTCAGATGATTTCATATGATTTTCACTTATGTATTCTTGTCCAAAAATGTATTTTTATAACAACTAAATTAAGATAATAAAAATCAATCAACAGGTTACATATATCGTTTTACATAGGTATGCTAAAAGTATATTTTAGAAACTGGATTTCAATCTTTAAATACATTATTAGTACTCTATAGCTTTAAATAAATTGTTAGTACTATGTACATTTGTATGTTTGTGTGGATAAATATCAAGATATATTAGTAAATAAAAAATGTGTATTAGAGAAATCAAAAGTGTAACTAAAAAAAAAAAAAAAAAAAAGATTGACTCTAGTTATATACGTGTGATCTCAATGCGATACACCAAAATATGTTTGTTTAGTTCTTCCATGAGTATGAAAACTTGTGGCTCTCACTTGACCCAGTGTTCACTTTTGCTCATTTCTCACCCTGTGACTTGCCTTGACTAAACTGTAGTCCGGCTTCTCTCCTCCCTACAGGTCCCTAAATTTCAGCTTGCCAGCAAGTCTGAGCAAGCACTGAAACTTAAAGGTAGAGCATCCTTCTTTAAGAGCTCTCCAAAATGAGGTGACCTCAGGAAGAAGCATTTCCTGTCAGAAACTCCTGAACATGCTGTCTGCTCACACTTTTGCTTGCCTGATTTTCTTTTAAAAAATTCAGCTCACTCTGCTTACCCTTCTTTATAACATAAAATATATTTTGTTTGATTATGATATGCTTCAGATTCTGAGATTAGATTGTTTTCTCTATGGCAATAATCTTCTTGAATCAAGTCTCATTTTAACAAAGTCTGGATTTGTTTTTATTTGGTAATATCAAGCATGCACTCTTACCTTTCCAAACCTATTCATATTTGTACTCTTTCTCATTATAATTTTAGATAATTAATAACTAAATAATTATAAATATTGTCCTTCTATTACCATCTGCTGTAGATTTTTTTTTTTTTGAGTTGGAGTCTCACTCTGTCGCCCAGACTGGAGTGCAGTGACTGCTCCCGGTCACCGCAGCCTCGACCTGCTGGGCTCCAGTGATCCTTCCGCCTCGGCCTTCCAAGTAACTGGAACTACAGGCGTGCGCTACCATGCACGGCTAATTTTTGATTTATTGTAGAGATGAGGTCTCACCAAGTTGCCGAGGTGGGTCTCGAACCCGCGGGCTCAGGCAATCCACTCACTTCAGCCTCCCAAAGGCGCTGGATGACAGGCTGAGCCACTCAGCCCGGCTTGTAGATTTTTAAATTATGATTTCTTTGGCCAATAAATCCAGTAAAAGCTATAGTCATATTTTATCCTCACTTATTTTTTTCCTGAAGTACAATTGAGTACAAATCAGTCAGTTTTTAATGTCACCATCTTCAAGGATAGGACTCAAAGGGATAGAAGAAACCTTTAAAATTGAAAGGATGTCTAGGGCACCCAGAGCTTTTTTATCGCTTCTTAAAAAAGGCTGCTTGCTAACAGAAAATGTACTCCAGGAGCATGTTTCTATAACCCAGGTCAGGATACACAAAGACAACAGAACAACCTTGAGGAAATTTCTGCATGACTGTTTACTACTAATTTTTCCAGTATTCTAATGAAAGTTACCATCATTTTCAAGTTTCATAGTTGGGAGTCATTCTTTCTTTTTTTTTTTTAAAGACGTATTTGTTAAATTTGCATTAATATTATTCAAATGATGATAATCTAATTATTTGAATATAGTTTATAATTGCATGTGTCTCAGATTGTATAAAAATGTACTCAAATATATGACAGATGATTGTCAACAAAAACCCAGAAATACTGTACTTTGTTAAACACATCATTGGAAATTGAAGGGCATAAAGAGTGTTAAATTGGTGAGATAAACTGTGGTCTTGACCTAAAGCAAACAAACAAAATATTCTAACTCATCCCTAACAAAATATGAATACAGTTAAAACATTTTTTTTGTTTATTCTTCTCATAGTTATACAGCTTCTGATTGTTCCTCTAGTAATTATCTAATGGGGATTATCCATGTACTTGTTGATGTTATCAGATTGTTGTACAGGATTAATGATGAAATTGTGTGTCAAAGAATTTCTTTATTATTCTAAGAAGCCCAGACTGTGGATCTCAATCTACAATGTCACCAGGAAACTACAAGCATAAACACCCAGTTTCTTTGTGAGTTAAGAAAGTCTACCCTTCCTCAAGTAATGTTATAGATGACATTTCAATTATTTCTTTGAAAAAACAATTATATAAAGAAAAATAATTCTGTAAATTTATACAAAATCAAATTTAACAGAACAGTTTTTAATACACTCAAATTAAGCATAATTATGTTCAATCAAATTTAATATAAAATAAAGCAAAATTCACAATGTAATAATTAGGAATTTACAGTTATGCATATGTAATAAGATGAAATAATTATGTCTCACTTTTCTAGAGACTAAACCCTTTATATTTTGGTGCTCACCTTTTAAATCTTATTTTCTATAGAAATGGTAACCATGTTTTACAGTATTGTTATGAGTAAGTTTTGCTTGGGGGAAACTGTATTTTCTAGTTGCAACCCGTTTTCACAAAATTAAGCATATATCATAGGCTAAAGAATGACTTCCAAATGTGTCTGTCTATATATGCAGTAAATATATTATACTGTTTCATTGGGAGTCAATTACATTAGACAAAATAAACTATATAATTTTTGAAATATCAATCTTATTAATACAGCATTTATTGCAATATTTATTTAA
>NW_007257584.1:0-3588 GCF_000164805.1 Carlito syrichta
CGGCGCCGAGGGCTGTATAGGCACTTCCATAGCACTCATTTTTTCAACGAGCTCCTCTAGTTCCCCCTCCGAAAGCCCTTCCGCCTCTGTGTCTCCTGCCTGTGACCACTCAGAACACTCTTCTCTCATAGTGTTCATTGCTTCAGCCCCTTCGCTAAGCTCCTTCCCGCACTGATCCTCGTCTTCTATACAATTTAACACCAACTTCCATATTGCCATCGCTCCCCGAGGAAGTCCTTGCTGCTGCTCAGCGCGCCGCAAGTCCCTCCCAAGCTTGCTCCAGCTAGGCTCCGTAAGGTGCCCAGACACTGGGAACCAGGGAGCGGCATTCTCTACAGCCCGCATAAAGTTGTTTATTGTCTCCTGCTTCAGACCCACCCCTTTTACTTTCAGCAGGCTTTTGAGAGCCTGTTGAAGCGTCTGCGCCGATGTGGTGTTACCCATAGTCCTAAGTAAGCTTGTCCATGTTAACCGGGAACCTTATTGTCTCAACTGAGAGCCTTGCCTGTCCCACTTACCTGGGAACTTACCCTGTGACTAGTCACCATGTCCGCGATGAGTTCTGAACAGCTGAGGTCCCCGTACGGGCCACTCCTTGTCGCTCACCCCTGACCAGCAGGAAGGAGGCAACAATAACGTGTTCTTCTCAAAGCGGTTTATTCAGCCTTTACACCATGCCAGCTTCTTCTTCTTTCTTCCCCGTTGTCCCGTACTTATATCCCTTGGTCTCCACCCACAAGTCCCGTACCAGCGTGTCAGCAGTTCATAGGCTCTGCAGCGTTGCACTTGCGTGGTGCGCAGTGAAGGAGAGCCCGGCGGTATATCATGCGCCTAATTATGGGACTTGGCAGAAGTCCCGGGCGCCATCTTGGCTCAGGCCGCACTCTCCACAGGGCTGGGATGGCAGGTTGAGCCCCTGAGCCCGGCCTGTGGTTGTTGTGGTCATGGTTGGTATTATTGTTCTGAGTCATACTCCTGCTCAGTCACCCAGCCCAGAGTGCAGAGGCCAGCTGTCAGCCACCTCAGCCTCTACCGGCTGGGATCCTTAAATCCTCCTGCTGTGGCAACGATTGGCCAGAACAACAGGTGTGCACCACCATGCTCAGCTAATTTTTTGACTTCTTGTAGAGATGAGGTCTCGGTAGGTGCCCAGACTGGTCTTGATCCCATGGGCTCAGGTCATCCTCTCGCCTATGCATCCCAAAGCACCAGGTGACAGGTATGAGCCCCAGCACCTGATCTTCACACCCCACTCAGTGCCCCAACACGAGGCCTGCTCCCTACAAACAACCTCAGACTCCAGAGTGGGCAGTCAGAATCACCCGATGAGCCCGCACTGAAAGAGAGACTGGTGCAGGGGCATGTCTCCACCAGAATGCCCAAACCTACACCTGCCTCATTCCCAGGGTGGACCTGCTCACTTCTCCCAGGGTCCGCCTTGGGGAAAGCGAGGTCATGACTCTCAAACCTTTTGGGGGGTGGAGAAGGCCGGACAACTCATGCTTGTCTCCTCGGCACTCAGGGAGGCCGAGACGGGCAGATGGTTGGGGCCCAGGAACTCGAGACCAGGCTGGACAGCATAACAAGATCCCACCTCAACCCCAAGAAAAACCTAGACCTCATCGTTAAGATCACCTCTGGCCCAGAGTTCCAGACCAGGCAGGAATAATAGCATATTGATCAAATGGAAAGCCTGTGATCACAGCAGTTTTGGAGGCCCAGGCCAAGAAGATGGCCTGAGTTGGGCAGTTTGAGAGCAACACGGGTAACCTAGTGAGGAAAGAAAAGAAAGAAAGAAAGAAAGAAAGAAAGAAAGAAAGAAAGAAAGAAAGAAAGAAAGAAAGAAAGAAAGAAAGAAAGAAGAAAGGAAGAAGAAAGGAAGGAAGGAAAAACGAAGAAAGAAAAAAGCAAAGAAAGAAATCCATTTTCCTGCGATCCTTCTGCCCTCTGTTCTTCCCCCCAGCACCCCCCACAGTGAGTGTACCCAAAACTCGGCACCTTCCAACCCCAACCCCCTCCCAAGGCTGTCCCCACTTTGGTGCGGGAGATTTCAAAGCTCCCTGGCCAGGTTCCTGTCAGCTCTCCTCTCTGAGGTGAGAAATGTGACCCAGGCAGGCAGTCCCTCTGACTCGGCAATGAGCACCTTCCAAAGAAATGCCAGGGAAATATTCCTCACTTGGGGACATTTCTTCACCCCCTGACCCATTTTCTCTGACTCTAAAGCCAGGCCCATTTGAACACACCATGCACAGTTAAGAATCTCTGTACAATTCTGATGTTTTTGGAGACAGGGTCTGGCTCTGTGGCCAAGGCTGGGTCCTGGGGACACGACCATCATTCTCTGCCAGTTTCATAATTGCGGACTCTGGTAATTTTCCTGCCTTCTTCTTTGTGTTCATGAAGGAATGTGCCCTGGCTCAGGGGCTCAGCCTTGTCATCCTAGCAAATTGGGGGCCAAAGCCAGAGGTCGACCTGAGCCAGCAGGTCCGAGATGCACCTGGGCAACTCAGTGAGAACTCGTCTCTACCCTCCATCCCAAATGGGCCCGACATTGTGGTGCACTCTTGTTGTTCCAGCTCTTGGGGAGGCCGAGGAAGAAGGCTTGCTGGAGCCCTGAGGGCCAAGGCTGCGGTTCCAGGAGTGAGCCACCGCCCTCCAGCCTTGGCAATGGAGTGAGACTCTGAATCAAAAAAAGGGAAAAATGTAGAACATCCATTTGTGTACGGAGTTGGCATCATCATGAATAGACAGACATATTTGGGGAAAGAGGACTCAGACTTGGGACTAGAGTTCCCGAAAGATGGTGGATCAGCAGACAATCTTGCTGTGACTATGGGAGACCGAGGCCAGGGACCGCTGGAGCCCAGGAGTGCAAGACCAGCCTGGGCTGTGTAGTGAGACCTCATCACTCCCCAGAATGCAAACACTGGAATCGTGCATAGTGGTGCCTGTGGTATCAGCTACACAGGATGTGGTGTCCTCCATCCCACGGTGTACCTTTGCACCACCTTTGCAAACAGCACGTGTGAGTCCAGGCCCGGCACAATGACTCACAGCCATCACACATGTGCCCTAGGAAGCTGATGTGGTTGGCTGCCTGAGCCCAGGGGTCAGAAACCAGGCTGGGCAATGTGGTCAGAATTTGTCTCAGTGAGAAGTCCCCAAAATCGAGTCAGGGTGGTAGCCCCCAGAGTCCCAGCTGCTCATGGGCCGAGTCAGGAGGACCGCCTGAGCCTCTCTGGTCAAGGCCTCGGGAACCACGATAGTACTGCCGCACCCCAGCCTCACTGACAGAGACTGTGCCAACAAGAAAGACATCCCACATGCATCACGAGGCACGTCCATGTCTCCCCAGGGAAACGTCTGTGTGGGAGGGGGATGATGGAATAATCGGGAGAGGAAGGGGCCCTCCCCCACCCAAAGTTGGCAGATTGGATGACCAGAACCTGGGCTTGCCCAGGCGTTGCTGGACCGTCTTCATCGCTCTGTGCCCAATGGCCACCCTAGCTTGGGGCTATCACGTCTGTGAGCTCACATGCATCTTTGCCATGGGTCACCAGTGTAGAGAGTGGAGGCAGGCCTTCTGGG
>NW_007257584.1:3965-4629 GCF_000164805.1 Carlito syrichta
GGCCTCCAGAGTGACCAGACGACAGGCATGCACCATCACATTCAGCTGATTTTGTTAGTTTTTTGTAGAGACTAGGTCTCACCAATTGCCCATGCTTGTCTTGAATCCGGGAGCTCAGGCCATCCTATCACCTCGGCCTCCCAAAGTGCCAGCATGATGGGCCTGAACCCCCATGCCTGGACTTCACACCTCTCTGTGGGCCCCACCACGAGGTGTGTTCCCTTCAGACGACCAGGGACCCAAAGTGGGAAGTTGGAATCACCCACCGAGCCTGCCTGAGTGAGCAACTGTCTCAGGGGCACATCTCCACCAGGGCACCCACAACTCAGAAGGCCTCATTCCCCAGGATGGACCCACTTGCTTTTTCCATGGACCACCTTGTGGAAAGGGAGGGCATGACTCAAACCATTGGGGGTGGCAGGACTGACCAGGAGACTGACACAGGTCTCTTTTGCACTCAGGGAGGACGAGACAGGAAGATAGTCAGAGCCTGGGAGCTGAGACTATACTGGACACCATAGCAAGCCCCCACCATGTCCCCAAGCAAAATCCAAAATATCTTGGGTGAGGGTAGGACTTGTCAGGAGGATTACCTCAAGCCCAGACTGTAAACCACGCTTTTGACGAGGATGTCAACCAAATGGAAAGCCGGTTATCACAGTAG
>NW_007257585.1:0-79145 GCF_000164805.1 Carlito syrichta
CATAGAATCAAATAATATTGCAGACTCACTACAACCACTATCAAACTCAATTTTCATGAAAATCGAAAAAACAACTCTAAAATCATATGGAACCACACAAAAAAATATTAAACTCCCAAAACAATCATGGCCAAAAAGAACAAAGCTAGAGGTATCAAATTTCTTGGTTCCAAATCTATACTAATTAGGGTTGGGGAGGCACAACATTAATTATGGTACTTGATCTCAAACCAAGAAATGTGGGGACCAAAGGGAAGCCCAAACTTTACCTGTACAATGTCCACTTGTATACCTAATCTTGAATTGTACCACACATCGTTAAAATAAACAGGACCCCTATCTATCCCCATGCACAAAGGTTAACTCCAAATGGATCAGAGACCTAAATGTAAAACCTCAAACCATAAGAACCTTAGAAAAGGAAGGAAATACTCTCATGGAAATCGGAACTGGCATCCAATTCCTGTACAAAACCCGAAACCCACAGGACTTAAGAGAGAAGATAGACAAATGGGACCTTATTAAACTGACAAGCTTCTGCAAAGCCAAAGAAACCATCAAGAGAGCAGGGAGACAGCCTACAGACTGGGAAAAAGTATTTGCCAACTCTAGGTCTGACAAAGGCTTAACATCCTGGATCTACAAGGAACTGAAACGTACTGAAAAGAAGAAAACAAACAACCCCATTATAAAATGGGCAAAAGACATGAACAGACACTTCACAAAAGAAGACATTCGAGCAGCCAACAAACACATGAAGAAATGCTCAACCTCACTAATCATCAGGGAGATGCAAATCAAAACCACACTGAGATACCACCTAACTCCAGTCAGAATGGCAATTATCAACAACTCAAAAAATAACAGCTGCTGGAGAGGGTGTGGTGAAAAGGGAACACTTCTACACTGTTGGTGGGAGTGTAAACTAGTGCAACCTCTGTGGAAAGCAGTGTGGCGATTCCTAAAAGCTCTAAAAATTGACCTTCCATATGACCCTGCAATCCCCCTACTGGGAATATACCCTGAAGAACACAAATCACTCTATAAAAAAGATACCTGCACACGTATGTTTATCACAGCATTGTTCACAATAGCAAGAACCTGGAAACAACCATGCTGCCCATCAAAAGAGGAC
The DNA here is from genome assembly GCF_000164805.1 of Carlito syrichta. Taxonomy (NCBI): domain Eukaryota; kingdom Metazoa; phylum Chordata; class Mammalia; order Primates; family Tarsiidae; genus Carlito; species Carlito syrichta. Next base: position 1,136 of record NW_007257585.1, read on the forward strand.
TGGATTAAAAAAATGTGGTACATATACACGATGGAATACTACGCAGCCATAAAAAAGAACAAAATCATGAATTTCGCTGCAACCTGGATGGAACTAGAGTCTATAATACTGAGTGACCTCTCACAAAAACAAAAATCCGAATATCACATGTTCTCACTCATATAATGGACCTTGAACATCCAATGCAATACTATAAGAAAATGACTGATGGTACTGGGAAACTATGGGGGGGGAGGGGGATGGAATTAACAGCAAATATCTGTCGGGGGATAGGAAAACACCTCTTATCAACAGGGTGCCTGAATGAAACGTAATTGTGCACCTAACCCTTAACTGTACCCCACAAAACCATAATAAAAAATACTGATTAATGAAAAAAAAAAATGCCCAACGTTACTAAAAGAAAAAAAAAAATGGTAAGACTTGGATAGTAAGCGAGCATAGAAAAGGCATTTCATATGAAATCAAAAAACTAATACATGAGAACAGTTATGCTCATAGGAAGAAAACTAGCATTTATTCTGCACCATGATCCATCAGACATTTTCCATTTAGTATGTCACTTAATCCTCACCACAACTTTTCATGTAGCATGGCTTATTCCTAGTTTACAGATAAAGAAACAGGCTCAGGCTGGGCTCCGTGGCTCAGCCTGTTATCCCGCGCCTTTGGAAGGCTGAGGTGAGTGGATTGCCTGAGCCCGAGGGTTCGAGACCCGCCTGGGCGGCGAGACCTCATCTCTACAATAAATCAAAAAATCACCCGGGCGTGGTAGCTCACGCCTGTAATTCCGGCTACTCGGAAGGCTGAGGCGGAAGGATCGCCGAAGCCCAGCAGGTCGAGGCTACGGTGGCCGGGAGCGACCATTGCACTCCAGTTTGGGTGACAGTGTGAGACTCCAACTCAAAAAACAAAAAAAAAGAAAGAAAGAAACAGGCTCACTAATATTTCTTTTTTTTTCTTCCTTTTTCTTTTCTTGGTTTCACTCTGCTGCCCAGGATGGAATACAATAGCACGATATCGGCTCACCACAGCCTTAAACTCCTGGGCTCAAGCAATCCTTCTGCCTCAGCCTCCCTTGTAACCATGACAACAGGCACATGCTACCACACATAGGTACTTTTTTGCAGAGAAAGATTCTCATTTTATTGCCCAGGTTGGTCTCAAGCTCCTGACCTCTAGTAATCCTCCCACCTCAGCCCACCAAAGTGCCAGAAAAACAGACATAAGCCACCTTGCCCTCCCAAAATTTCTTAATCTAGACATGGTCACATGCTTAGGACATGGAAGAGCTTATACTCAAACCAAGACCTGTCTAATCCCTGAAATCTGGTATACAGTACAACATCTATGAAGCTACAAACTTGTCTGACTCAGTACTCCTATACCAGAAAACACATCTGAACTAAATGCGAAGAATGAGATAAGTTTCAAATACTAGAATAAAGAAGTTTCAGTAGATGTTTGGGATATTGGCATTTTGTATAGAGTTCTAATTATGGAGGCATGTTTGATGGCTTGGGGAGAGAGAGAGAGAGATTTAGACAGTCAGAGTTGCTATTTGAAGCCTTTGACAAGTGACCAAGCAAGTTGGTAAGAACTCACCTTGAATGCTGGTGCCCGATTCAGCTAAAGTTGAATAGTTGGGATTGGGTACAGGGAGAACGAGATTCAGAACAACCATCTAAAGTGTCTACAGGTATGTTTCCCAAGGACAGAATGTGTTACAAACACACACTGTCTTAATTGTCTTAAGTTCTGAGGTCAATACATAGAGAACCACCCATATAGAAGATGCTATTGGTAGATTTTGAAGACTACACAATAATAGACATAGCTCCAATCTTTAAATGTCTAGTGGAGGAAATCGATAGGTAAAATCATCATTCTAATAAACTATGACAAGCTACAGGGGAGAAAAGCCCTGAAACTAACCTAAGCCTATCTTCTCCTATCCGAGTATTGACACTCAAGGGTAGCTTGGACCATTTCAAAACCGCAACACACTGTGAAACCGGACAATCACTGTTCCCATACATGTGGGAGAATGGGATGAATCCCACACAGTGATTATGGTGTGTGCATGTACTGATGTGTACAGAGTAACTGTCTTATATAATTGAAAATGTGGCCACTGACAGTTTAATGTGACTGACAGTCAACCAATATCCATGGGATTTTATGGTGAATTCACCGTAGAAGGCTCCAGATCTTAGGTTAATAGGCCTTCTGTATTTGTAATGAGGGTCTAATTTAAGAAAGTAGAATGGTGCACCTCCTAACAACAGCCTGATGCACAAGCTTTGCTGCTATGAGTCCTGGAGTATTAAATATCTTTCAGGCTCAGGAGTCCCATCACAGATGATGTTTCCTTGAAGAAAAACCCTTCCTAAATCTTACCTTCCTAAGTCACTTTGCCCAAGACCTGTAGCTGTGAATCATTGCATCCAGAGTAGACCGCTCCCCTCTCATTGCAGATCTTTGGGGAGGATTTTTCAATAATACTTAATTTTTGACAAAATATTGGAAAATACACTAGCAGCTCTGAATCTACAAATCAAGAAGTTAAAAACATCAAGGTTGTCAAACTTCCAGTCACTGCAAGATCTTTAATGAGCAAGAGATGGAAATTGACTTTATGAGCAATGGTCATATTTGCCACAAACAATTTTGTGGCAGCAAGACTTCATAGCAAACATAGTGCCAACATGCACATTTAATCAGAGTGATATCTGCTTACCCTTACTGATATCAACAGTAAGGGGACACTGCCAAGGAAGAGGGAGGGCATGTAACAACACAAAGGGTACCTGGTCCTAAACCAGGGGAAATGAGGGCCAACTGCAGGCCCAAACTTCACCTGCACAGAAATTATCTGTGTACCTAATCCTGTCTTGTAACCCATATCTTTATAATAAAATAAAATCATCAATAACTCAAAAAAAGAACAGATGCTGGAAAGGATGTGGGGAAAAGGAACACTTCTATACTGTTGGTGGGAGTGTAAACTAGTACAACCTCTGTGGAAAATAGTTTGGTGATTTCTAAAAGGTCTAAAAGTCAACCTTCTATATGATCCCACAACCCTCCTACTTGGGAATATACCTGGAGGAACTAAAATCGCTGTATGAGAAAGATACCAGCACATGCATTATTATTATTGCAGCTTTACAATAGCAAAAACGTGGAACCAGTCATGCTGCCCATCAAAAGAGGACTGGATAAAAAAATGTCATTCTTATACATGATGGAATATTACACAGTCATAAAGAAGGACAAAAGTATGAACTTTGCAGCAACGTGGATGGACTCTGAATCTATAATACTGAGTGATCTATCATAGAAACAAAGAACTGAGTATCACAAGTTTTCACTTATAAGTGGACTTTGAACAATTATCATAATACTATAAGAAAGGGATTGGCAATAGTGGGAAACTGTTGGGAGGGGACAGCATTGGCAGTTGAGGGAAACTGCCATGTGAGGAGGAGCACACCTCATCAACAAGGGTATTTACATAATGAACATTTGCATACCTAACCCTGATTGTACCCTGCAGCTTCAAAATAAAAAAAAATTGAAAATCTATTTAAAAATAAAATACAATAAAGTGCCAGACACTATGCTAAGACTCATTCATTCTACTTTCAGGGAATCCCAGGTCCTGGGCCGTGGATGGGTACCGGTCCATGGCTGTTTGGAACCAGGCCTCACGGTAGGAGGTAAACAATGGGCGAGTGGAGTTCTATCTCCTGTCAGATCAGCGACAGCATTAGAGTCTCATAGAAGCATATAACCCTATTGTGAACTGCACATGGAGGGATCTAGGTTGCATGCTCCTTATGAGAATCTAATAACTGATGGTTTCCCTTCCCCCTCCTATGGAAAAATTGTCTTCCACGAAACCTGTCCCAGATGCCAAAAAGATTGGGGACTGCATTTCTATTTGATTCTTAGGAGAGATATATGGCTGTCCCCATTTAACAGCCACAGAAACAAAGTTAGAGATTCTGAATTCTTTGGCCTAAGTACATAGAGCAGAGCAAGATTTTTAACCCAAATCTGTGTGAGCTTTGCACATGCTGTTATACGACCTTTTGTAACCTCCTGTTAAATGTCACAGTCAAAACAGTTTTAGAAAGTGAAGAGAAAAACCTGATCACCTGTGTTCAAATATGCCTTCGTGGCTGAAAAGCAAAGAACTTGTACATCAGTGAATGCAAGAGATATCCACAATCCCTTATCTGAAACTTGAAGATACAAATATCTATTGAGGTTTTCCATATTTTGTGATATTCAGCATCGTGAAACTGCCCCAGAGGAGCTTGGGGCAGCACCATATAAACAAATACATTAATATTTCTGCGGGGAATCCCATGAAAATGTACACTGCATTTAATACCTAAAGGCAGTAAACAGAGTCTCTTTAGGGTTCAGGTTAAATTTTACTACCAAATGAATCTAGGTCAGGTCACAGGTCCTGTCTAATGAGTTTTTAAAAGTACTATTATTTTTTAAAGTTTTTATTCCCTCGCCTCAAGACGTCATCCTACTTAACTCCCAAAAACATTATCTGAGAGAGAAGAAATCATTCTTTCTAGTGACTATTTGATGTCCTTTTGGCATCAAAATGTTGAATCTCTGCCCAGTACGTCATAGCTCTAGTTTATGTTCAGATTAGGTCATAAATTCGGATATTAAAACTCCCATTTTGGAGAGCATTTCTGTGTAGCAGTAGACAAATAAAAAAATTGGAGTCACACAGATCTGGGTTCAAATTCAATCTTGTCTTAGTCTGCTTGGGTTAATAGAAGCATAGACGGAGTGTTTTAAACAGCAGACATTTATTTCTCACGGTTTTGAAGTCTGGGAAATGCAAGATTAAGGTGCAAGATCATTTTTTTCCCCCAGTGACAGATCTATTTGTGAGTTGTAGATTGCTGTCTCTCATCCTGTACTCATGTGATATTTTCTTGTGAGAGAGAGAGAGAGAGAGAGAGAGAGACGGGAGGTGTGGGGGAGAGAGAGCTGTCCAGTATCTTTTCTTATAAGGACACTAATCCCTAACCTCAGGCCACAGCTAAACCTTATCACCTACCAAATTCCCTACCAAAATCCTACCAATGTCCCTGCCTCCTCATACTATCACATGAGAAGTTAAGGCTTCAATGTATGAATTTGGGGTTGAGAGACATGAGATTTAGTTCGTATCAAGATCTTTTCTCTTTCATTCCTGTTCAACTTACAGCAACCAACTCCAGTCTTTACTTCTAGCTGCCACATTTCAGGGGCTGGAGGATGGTGGTATAGCAGAATTATGAGATCTCTTCTGAGTGTCCACCCACTTCACCTTTCCCTTAACACTATCCTGCCTCCATTGCCTGTGAACTTTCAGACTTTAAAAAGTTTGAGTGTCAAATTCTCCCAGGGAATAAGGATAAACCCCTCACTGTTTGTACAATTCTCTCATGCTTTCTCCTTTCTTTCTTTTTTTCTGGCTCCTTAAAGTGTAAATAATCCAAGTAAAGCATTTGTCCATGGAACCTAGGTCTTTGTTTTATCCTATTACTGTCCAGAATGTAACTGTAATTGAGTTAAATATGGCTGGCCGTAGCATCTATCTGGTTTATCAAGTGTGGGTGGTATGTGCTTTCCTTATTTTAAAGAAGATATCATACATCAAAGCAAGTGACCAAAACATAAAAAGTCCAAGGAAATGTAGCATTTTTTTCATTCATTTATGTATGAGAGCCAAGAACCCAGTCATGCTGATACTCTGATCTTGGAATTCTCAGCATCCAGAACTGTGGAAAATAAACGTCTGTTGTTCAAGCCAATCAGCCTATAGTATTGTGTTAGGGCAGCAAAAGCTGTCTAAGATGGATATAATAATAGCTTCTTCATATAATTGTAATGAAGATGAAAAGATATATTATGAATAAAATGTTTAGGGAAACATTGAACACATAGTAAGCTCTGGATAAATATTAGCTATTGACTGGTGATTGTAAAGTTTCCTTATCTCTTAATCACAATAATCTCATCCACCTTGCAAGCTTTTTATAAGGATAAAGGCCATATGTCTAAGAGCCTAGTGGAGTACTTAGTAGACAGTAGAATTAGAAACATTTTTTAAAAACATAAATCAAAACCTGCAAAAAAAAATATCGTATTACTGAGACATTTATTTGAAAATGCCTTTGAAATGCTAAAGTCGCACACAAATTTAGTGTAAGTTTTGGGAGATCAAAGCAATGATTATCTTGAATCAGAGCATTTTAAAAATTTCTTTAGGCCACCTCTTCAGAGAGATCTTACAGACCATGTGATGAGCAGAAATACATTCCAGTTACTTACTGCTGTGCAACAAATTACCCCAAATGAAGAAACTTAAAATGGCCATTTTTATATATTCTCCAATTCTGTGGGTCAAGAATATGGATAGGGAATATCAGGAATGACTGGTGGCTGGGATTGTAATCACCTGGAGAAGTTTTTTCTTATGTGTCAGTGTTAGCTGACACCTTACTTGGGGCTGACTACAGGAGCACCTATACTCAGCCTATTCTCATGGTCTGGGTTTCCTCACAGGATGGTGGTCTCAGAGTTGTGGGACTTCTTACATGGTGACATTGGGCCCCAAAAGCAAGTGTCTCGGTGAGCCAAACAGAGGCTGCATGACTTGTATGGCCTTGGAAGCCATAGTGTCACTCCTGCTACATTCTATAGATTGCAAGTTAGTTACTAAAATTATAGTAACTAGCATTTATCAACCCAGATTATACCACAGAACTCATAGACACCCCTCTCAGCAGGAAGAGTATCAGCAGCATGTTTAAAAATGCCACAGGGGCATCAGTGCTCATCACAGGAAACTGTTTATGGAATCACTGACATTAGTAGTCTTCCCTCATCTGAAGATTCAGTTGGTTTGCAAATAGTATGGTGAGGTGAACAATCCTGTCTTAGTTCACTTGCTTCCCTTAGCCTACCTAGGCCAGGGTCCTTACACAGAGTTGGTAATAATTAAATGTTTTCGATTCACACAGAGGAAAAACCATCTTTTCCCTCTAATTTTATTCCAAGTTTTTTTTTACTATAATGCCAATTGCACATGCCATATTAAACTGATATACTTTTTTGTTGATTTTTATATTTTTTGTTCTTATCCTCTAAAACTCATATAATTTAATTTTTATAATGTAGTAAACATGTTATGATACTAGAACTCGCATTTAATAACACCAATAGATAATAGTAGCAATAAATTTTGGTCAAACCATGTGTCCTTATTTGGTCTTAGAAAAGGAGAATTTCTTCTATTAGATTCTCAAGTAACAGTTGATCATCATTTAATGATTCTCTTTCTCGGGAGACATAAAAAATCCAGGGCTACCAATTATAATGATACTGCTAGTGAGCATTTATCAAATACCTACCAGGTGTTTAAGCATCGGGTTAAGCATTTTGCACATGGGGATCAGGCAGTCTATCATAAAAGAATGCAGTCTCTGGAGGAAGATAGCACTGGTGTGCTATTGGCCTTTATCCCTTATTAACTGCAAAACTGAGGAGAGGTGACTTCTCCTTTTGAGTCACAACAGCACAATAAGAAATGGTTATGAAGATAATGCAAATACATATACACATAGCTCTTAGCCCAACGCTGGCATCCAGCCATCGTCCAGTAGATGGGAGCCTCTTTCGATTTCTTACAGCAATCTTTTTGCATATGGCTTCCATTTGCTGAGCGTTTACTGGGTTCTAGGCACTGTAATGAGGGTGTCATGTTTAACAACTCATTTCTTTTTCTTTACGACCTAAACAGTAGGCATGATTAGCATTCCCATGTTACAAATGTGGAGACTGTTGCCATATATTATAATATATGTATATATATATATATATATATATATATATATATATATATATATGTATTCTTTGTATATATACACAGACACATATAGTCTTAAGAATTGACTCACAGGATTATGGAGGCTGAAAAGTCTAAATCTACAGAGAGGGCTGCCAGACTAGAATATTACTCAATTAGTATTTTTGTTTCATTCAGAACACCAACTAATAGGATGAGGTCCACCCACATTATGAAGGGCAATTTAAATCTTAATCTTATCTAAACATACCTCCCAGAAACTCATTCCCCAAAACCCTTCCATCCAGAGTAATCTCTGACCAAATATCTGGGTACTGTGGTCCAGCCAAATGAACACATAAAATTAACCAACACAAATACTATTAAGAAGAAGCTAACAGCAAGCATTCATTGCAAAATAGAAATAGAAACAAAAAAAGATATTTCAGAGGAAAAAGTAGATGTGGTGAAGTGGATGTTGAATTGAATTCTGGAAAACATCTAAGAAAACATTCAACAGAAAAGAATTACAGCATATAATAATAATAATAGTAATAATTCTGTGGTGCAAATATAATGCCATTTATAACCTTAGTGGACATGACACTTTTTGTTAAGGTGGCAGGTAGGGGTGAGAAGTAGCCCAGGATTCTCTTATCTCCTATTGTTGTGGAGGCAGAGAGGCTGCAGGAACAATGGGGTAGTATCTGAGCCCAGCAGGCTCAGTATAGGGAAAGGGCAACGCATCCATGCAACTGACACCACAGGTGGATCTGGGCAAATAGAATGCCGTCTGCAGGGTCTGTAACTTGGCTAGAAGTCACTGCACTGTTTATATTGGCGCGTTCAGTGCTGAGTACAACCAGAGTCACAACAGTTTGCTGAGAGTCTCTGTGGAAATCCAATACTTGCCACAAAGTCACCAAATGGATACTCCTGGGCTCACATGTTCATGAGTAAAGTTGGTATTCGTTGACCTTGGCAGACTAGCTGGGACTCATTTAACCAAAAACAACATGAACAGAAGTCAGGTGGTAGAAAGGGGGGGCCATGACTTATTAAGACAGCTGGAAGGGTTTAGATTTCTTTGTGCAACAGGAAACTTAACTTTCTCCTTAGAGCAATACTTTGATGATAGGAACACTTTTAAACAATCCCCATAATCAGGTATACGTATATAGAGATGTGTGTACTATGATAAAATACTAGGTATCACTAAGTGTTGTAGGGTTGCTAAGTGTAGCCAAATAATATTCAAAGTTGAATGAAGTATGAGATCTACCAGTCATTGGGGCAAAGCCTGGCTCACCACTCTGAGGAATAAGAAAGGTTGCAGAGAGCAGACATGACAGTGTAACTTCTGACACATGAAGAGAATATTATATTCTCTACACAACTGAACAAACTCAACTACAGACATTCCTGAAGCTTCTGGATTTTCCATGCTGGACTTGCTTAGACAGTCACACTCCTTTACAGGTATGCCATGCATCACAAAAATTAAATGAAAACACTCTAGAAATTTCCATATTTTGGCATCCGAAATGCAGTTCATATATGCTCTCTTCCAACTAGAGAGGAAAAAAAAAAGAATGATCAGAAGCACTTGGTATAGATGATTCCATTTAATCTTTTCAACATTCTGCAGTGTAGGAGTTATTATCTCTGTGTTATACAAATATATTAGCCACAATTTTAGGTGGTTTATTTAAAATGCCTTAATTCTTATTATAAGCAAATAAAATAGGTGGTATTCATATTCAGAAGTATTCCTCAATGGATGAATGGATGGGTGGATGGGTTGATGAGTTACCAGTTGTTTGTTTTTATTTTGGTTTCCATTTCTGGCAGTGTGACTGACTCCAGCAGAGAAAGAGAGAGAGAGAGAAAAAAAGGTGTGACCAAAACAAATCTTGAAAGTCCATGTAATTTTTAGAAATGTATTGACTGTCAAATTTATAGCTAAACTGGCCAGCTATATGATGAAGAGAGTGTAGCAATATAGACATTGAAATGAAACTATTTATTTCTGTGGGTTGAACTGACCGTATAACTCACAAGTATTGCTGAAGCCTGTAAATTTCAGAGGATTCATGTTGTATTGTATCATGGGGAATGGCTCATAATTCATTTACTGGGCTTCCTTTGGTATAGCCCAACCTGAATATTTCAGCATAAAATTTCTTTTCTCGTTGCAGAAATGGAAATGCAACTGATTTTCTGGCAGCAGATTTATTTGTCTCGAAATAACAATAAGAAGTGTTGGTATACTTGGCTCTGTTTGACAAATGCCAATGGTGATAGGCAGGCAGTAGGGACACCTACACGGATGTCACTCCACTACCCCGACTATGTTCCCAGTATTCCCCAGAGTCCAGTGATCGCACAGTACTACATCATAGCTACATAAAAACTACATGAAAAACAACGTATGTTAACACTTTTTAAAATGCAGCAGTAAATAATTATTTGTAAGACTAAATAATATGGAGCAACCAAAAGAAAAAATAAAATACAATTATTTCAAGGCTCCCTACCTTGGGGAATTATTTTTAATAAGCTGATAAATATACTACTATAACTATATATCAGAGGCTCCGTAAATCTGTTCTAGCTCAGCATTCACACGCGCATTTAAATCAGGGTCCTCCCCGACTTGGCTCAAATGCTCATGGATCGCTGTGGGTGCTTACTCTTGCTGAGTTTACAGGGGTCATGGTGCAGTGAGGCAAGCAGCCTATACAGGATAGTCAAACCAAGACTGAGCGTGATCCACAAATATGGTTGATCATAGTTCATGGAGACCCAGGAACGGAGACCATGCTGTGGACTGAATGATTGTATCCACCCGAAATTTATATGTCAAAACCTTGATCTCTAAGACAATGACATTTGGAGACGTGGCCTCTGAGAAATAAGGTGAGATGGGATGATGGGAGTGAGGGCACCATTATGAGAGCAGTGCCCTTATAAAAAGAAGCAGCAAGATATCTCTTTTGCTCTTTGCCTGCATAAACTAAAGAAAAGCTATTTGAGGATATAATCGGGGAGAGGGCCTTCACCAAGAACCTGGCCTTGCTGGTACCCTGACCTGGAACTTTCAGCTTCTGGACTATGAGAAATAAATATTTAAGCCACCTAGCCTATGGTATTATGTTATAGAAACCTGAACTGAATAAGATAGACAACTGGAGAAGACCATGATAAAGCCCCTCTAGTATTTTTAATGAACCCTTCCTATAAATATGTTGTCATTTAATAATGTCATTTTAAAATTTAAACTGGATTTTGTGGCAGTTTAATCAGAGTGTTTCAAGTATATATGATTTTAGTATCAGCTAGAGTGCTCCCTCCTTGGGACCTAAAAAATGGCCTCAAGCATTCATTTTATGATATATGCAAAGTCTTACAGTCTTCCCAATTAATAAGGTGCCTGTGAATTCTTAGAGTACTAAACTTCTAAAACTCATATGTACATCCGAATCTATACTCTTTTTGAAGGTTTTACATATGTGCTTTTTCATCATCTTACATGTGCTTTTTCTGCTTTATATTAAATTTTTTGGGTAAGGGCTTGCAAATCTGCTTCTGCTTAGTACCAATAAAAGCAAATAAAATGTTTCTCACAAGACCTTAGCATGTGTAGCCAGCTTCACTAAAAACATGTGCAGGGAGAGGTATTGACAACCATCATCGCAGTGGACATCGTGTTTGGGTTGCCTTCTTAGATGTTACCTTTGGGTTTCCACAGTCATTGAATTGCCATAGCTGAGGTGCCACAACTATGGCAATGCCACACCCAGTTTCTAGTTCCTTTTGCTCTGGGAGTCGAACAGTATTTCAAATCTTCTTCTGTATAATAATTTGCACTCTTTTGTTTTGTAGTCTCCCTTCAGATTCTGCACCTGAGTTTGTATATTCACATCTAAATGGGTTGACCACCAACTAACTTTCTAAATAAATATTTCCTTTCAAGAGGAACTCCCTTGCATGGCATTGGAATAGTAGTAAGCCTAGCCATCTTCAAGAGGAACTCCCAGGTCACTTATTAGGATAAAATATTGCTATACATTTTGCTATTCTGATTGACTTACATAAAATGTCGAGGAAGAGGATAGGTATTCACATCAGGAAATCACATACATTCCTTCTTTAAGTCTCAGGGCCACCATCACAGGCCCAAATTAGACTTTGTCCTGGGATATACTTTCCAAGATGCGCCTTGTTCTTCTTTATTCTTTGAAGTTGGCACTACCCATCTTATCTGTGTATGCTCTTCCTCTCCTAAGCATTGTTGTATAATGGAATAAGACCATTAAGACCTGACATTTCCCGCTGCTATTTAAAACAAGAAACAGGACCAATTTCACTTTCTCACAAATATTTATAATTATGCTAATAAGAGTGTACACTTTATAGTCCTATAAGAGTGATAGAAGCTCAGAAAACTACAATGTGTTCTGTGTCATGTATTTATTTTTGATGTCTCTGACTTCTTGTTTAGTAGATGATCAGTGACACCAGCTTGAACTCTTCAATTTTTGTTTGTTTTCTGTCTTCTATTTGTTTTTTTGTTTGTTTGTTTATCTGTCCCCTTTAAGGGAAAAAACAATCAAACAAACTTTATAATTTCTAGTAGAAGTTCCCTCTTTCTAGAACATGGATCCCAGACAAACATAATAGAACAATAGGTGTCCCTTATCTAAAACCAATATGCAAAGTTTGGCAATTAGAAGAAAATAGATGTAAATCATGGCCAAAATATGGCACCTAGCGATTTGCTTAATCACACTGAACCCATTTTTTTCTCATTTGTAAAATTAAGTTAGTCCTATAGTGCGTTAATGATCAAAAAATTAGAGTTTATACAATTTTTGATATTTACATTTTCTTCATGAATCTTGACATAGTAAAAAAAAAAACTAGCTTCCTTATAGCTTTACTTTTAATTGCATGACCTTGAACAATTAATGTAACTTCTCTTAAGTCTCAGCTTCCTCATCAGTCAAACAAGAATGCTAGCACCTACTGGGGGATTCATGAATATGTATCGATGTCAGATAGTGTCCCCAGTCTTTCAATATTCAAATGAAATACACTTGAACTCAATATCATGCACAATGAGACAACTACCTATGCACATTTCAGCCATTCTGGGACTTCTATCCAATATAGTGAGTGTGGAAACACAAATGTATTCCCGGTTACTTTTGCTTCTATGTCCCTTTTGAATGAGTTCTATCAATCCATGTTCTTATTATGCTTGATAGTGACACATGATACTCTTTACCCATTCATTTTTTTCTTTGAATCCCACCACCCAAATTATTACTCAACAAGATATGTGGGCTTGTGGCCAATTTTTGTACTCATTGTAGGATTTTTGTATGATTTTGAATTTCTGTGACAACACCAGAGGGATTCCCAGAACCTTGGATTCTCACCTGCTTTCTCTTGAACACACTTGCCCTCCCATTTTCAGGCTTTGATCCCTCTAGCACCCAGTGCTTCCTGAACACTTAATTACTCTTGGTTTTGTTTTGAGATTTGTGGGGGAGAATTTTCTTGTTGTTTGCTTTCTCCCCCCACCCCACCATGAACCAACATATCTCTCCATTCTACTTTGGCATGCACAAGATTTCTTAATGTGCTCTGGTATGCAATGGACCAAATCTTGCATGTGCTCACTGTTCAGTGACAAAGTAGAGCTGTCAGAGATTTCACATGCCCTTCCTTTCTCACTGCTTTTCTGTGGCTACCAAGAAAGAGCATTAGGTGACCTTGCTATGGTGTCCTTACCATTCTGCAAGACAGAAGCAGCTACTGCCAGTTTGACTTTGAAACTTTCTAGCACTCCTTTCCTGTAGGTAAAGCATTTAGTACACTTATACTTAGTAAGTTATTAATGGATATTGGTGGGAAGAGGTAGGGAGTGGATGGAGAGTCTGGCCAGGTCAGAGGGAAAATAAATAACATCAAAGAAAAAGGAAGAAGCTGATGTGACAAAAGGTAGATTTCTACACATTCCTAATACCTAATTCCTCAATACCCTTAATATGACCAACATAGCACCTCTGTTCTGTAAGCTTGAGTTACAGCCTCCTCGTCCGCCCCTGCTGTTCATTACTGATACACAATCCTTCCTTTTTCTCCTCTGACATATCTCAGCACCTGTGAGTTAGGAGAATGTCTCTCTCTCTCTCCTAGGTAGAAGCACAGATGTAGAAAGGTAATGATTTCAGAGGGCTTATTTTAGAAACAGAAAACAATTTCTTAATGACAGGCTGGTTGGAGGGGAGTTGCATCTCATTGGTGATGCTGGCAGATCACCCTCTGGCTGATCTGTTTTGTCATTTCGTTGTCTGTTGAGGAGACAACAAAATGCTGGTGAGCAGCTGGTGGCGGAATTATGCTTTATGTACAAGATGTGGGAGAAAATTCTGGCCCGATGCTGTAATTGCCTGATTGGATGGGGGTGAGAAAATGAGTTATGCTTTTATTTGAATTAAATTGCTTTCTCTCCTCCTAGTTCAGCATCCCCAATGATGATCAGAGTCAATGTGTAACATTCTATGTGAATTTCAGATGGGATTTTGAACAAAAAAAGAAAACAAAAAGGAAAAGAAAAGAAAAAACAACTACTGTGAGTTTTCTGTAAAATCAGAATCTAGCAGGACTATGGAGGTGTGATGTCTTGGTTTATCTGCAAGGGGTTGGGACTCCCCATATAAGTGGGTCCTTGCAGTAGATGTATTAACAGGAGCAGGCACAAGGAAGAGTGGGGAGAATGGCCATTAACAGTGCATGTGGGGAGACACATTCAGGCAGCAAACCTCAGTATAATAGAAACTTTTAAGCCCAGGGTACTGACTTCTTTTTAAAATATAACATTTAATATCTATGGCCCAATAATCAAAAAAGTTAAACACTTTCTAGTGCATCATATTATTTTGTTTCAATTACTCATGTTACATGTTCTTATTAGTTATATGTATTAGTTTCATAAACTGTCATGACAACAGTACTTCTTGTGTTAATTACATAATCTAATAAAATAATTATCTTAAGTTGTGGTGTATAAATACGAAAAAATTATTTCAAGAAAATTCAGTTGAGAAATTTGTTTAAGATAACTAATTAAAATATTTCTATTGAATATGGCAGGAACAAGTTAACTTAAAGGTTGGAAAAAAAATATGAAAATCAAGATGATCTACCCTCAGACTGATTTGCAATCATGTGCAAGATATTACTCCATTTGAAAGTCATGAGAATTAGAAATTGGAAATGACCCATTGCGTGATTTTATTCAAATAAAATGAGCAGGACACCAAAATCAATATCCATGCTCAAAGAAAAGATCTTATCCTTAAACCAAAATATTGGCAAACAAATGTGTAAATAAAATGCTAACTGCATGCATGCATGCTTGTGTGTATCACAAGTTTGATGACTGTCTTCTCTAGCCATTGTTTTGAAAACTCTCAAGTGTCAAGTCTAGATTGGAATGGATTGAATGTGTCTAACTTTACCATGAGTGCACAAAATCATTCTGGACGGATAAGTGAATAATGTCAGGGGGAATCAAAATAAGATAACCTGGGATTGGAGGATGGAAGGAGGTGACAGCCGTGTAGACAGACTGTAATGGGAAGGCTGTCACCAGGTAGCGGGATCAAGGTTACTGATGTAGGTTTGAGTCTCTAGCCCATGTGAGAAACGATACTTGATAGAACAAGTCATGAAATAGCCCCAAGGGTGTCAGGAGATGAGATGGTCATCATCCAGCAGAGCTGCAACACTGTGCCTCTGGAATGCCAATTATTCTATCTGACCCCCAATTTTCTAATCTGTCTACTGTGGCTAATCATAGATCTCCCATAGGTCAACAGGAAGGATGAAATTTATAGTGCATTCAGACAACCTACCATACATAAAATAGTTGTACAATAAGTTTTTCTTCCTTTTTCCTTTCATCATTCAATAATATTTACCAAAAACCTACTCCATGCCAGAAATTGTTTTAGTTGTAGAGAATATCATAGGAAATAAAAGAGGAAGACACTTACTTTTGTAAAGCCTATATTCCAGTGGGGAGACAGGCAATAAATAATTCAAATATAATATAATGGCAATGATATTTGCTGTGAAACATATAAAGCAGATCAAGGGAATTAAAAACCTTCACGATCCTATAAGGTGAGATGGAAGTGAGGTAAGTTTTTCATCTATACATTCTCTTTATTTTTATTCTAACTGGAAAAAAATGACAATGACATTGTTGTGTTACCATTGCTGTAATTAATGACAATTCCTCAGCTGCCTGCAGCACAAAACGGGAATGACTAATGACTCGCAAGTTTCAGAGAGCTCTTATTTTTCAAATGGTTTAATAAAATAGCATATGCTTTTTGTTCTTATTCCAAATATCATACACGCTTATTATAGAAAATGCAAAACAATATCATAAATTATAAAACAGTGAAAAAAAGAAGAAAAAATAAAAATCGCTTCAAATCCTAGCATCTAAACATAGCAACTCTTAGCATATTTTGAGTTGTGTTTTTCTTGTTTTGGCAAACTTAATTTAAGATATCTCTCAATGCATATGAATACTCTTGTTAATAGGGTAGATATAGAAACATTGGAATTCTTAAATATATGTAAATTATATATAATATATGTACATATAAAATATACACACACGTATGTGTGTATAGACATATATAATTATATTTATGCATATATACATACTATATATGCATTTCTATGTGTATAGAGAAATACAGACTATATATATGTCAATGTGTGTTATGTAGAGACAAGGGGAGGGGGAATGAAAGGAAAGAGAGAGATGGAGAATGGAGAGAGTGAGAGAGAGGTTTGTGATTTGTGACCTTGAACAGGCATTTAGCTTCTAGGAACTCTCACTGACTGGTGTTGAAGGTGGGAAAGAAATGGTGATATTTACTCAAAGATTGTTTGCCTTTTATGATTTGAATGTATCTGTCCCTCCAAAATTCTTATGTTGACACTTAATCATGAATGTGTTAGTATTAAGAGGTATAGTCTTTAGAAAGTGATTGCATCATGAGATGGGGTTATCCAAAGGGCCAGAAGGAACTAGTGAGGCTCTTTTTTGTCCTTCCATCCTTTCCACCATGGGAGGATACAGGGTGCCCAGCAACATCTTGGAAGTAGAGACCAGGCCCTTACCAGACACCAAGTCTGCAGGCACCTCGAATTTAAACTTTCCAGTACTAGAACTATAAGAAAAACATTCTTTGTTGTTTATAAATTAGCCAGTTTAATGTATGTTGTTATATCAGCACAAATGGAACAAGACACTCCCTGACACTTTCTAACTCTCCTACGCTGGGCAAGTCCTTCCCCATGTGACTGGCTCTGTACTGAGCCTTTTGATAAGCAAGCATGATCCCTGGTGTCTCTCTTCTTCTGCTGTGGAGACCAGGGTGGCTGATGGCACCAGACAGAGGATCCTTGTCATCCTGGTATACAAATGGAGTAGAGCCCTCCACTTCTTAATGGGCAGAGAACCTGAGCAGAAAATAAACTTTTATTGTATGAAGTTACAGAGAGGTTCAGCTACTGAAGGTGACCTTCCTACTTGATGTACACAGTATAAGACAACATATCTCAGTCAGTCAAAAAGATTAAATGAGATGATGTGCAGGGGTCTATGTTAGACACTCAGTAAATACTAATCTGAGTTGGCGGAAACTAGTAAAGAGGAAATTCATTATACCACAAATACTTAGCAGTAACTTTGGAGGACAACGTTGGCAAAGCACTGTCCAGAGCTTTCTAATTCTATATATTTTTTCAGACTCAACTTGTAGCTTCTCTGTGTTTCTTTTCATTTCCAAAAGAAACCCTCCAGAATCATAAATGAGAAAACACTATCCATTAAAAGTTATCCAACAGTTATTTCCCCAACAATATTCCCCTCACTCACTGTGTTACAACCAACCTGGCCTCAAACACGGAGGTGATTGCTCTCTCACCTGTCATGTACTTCTAATTAGTCTGTCCACGCTGGCTTCTTCTCACCATTCAGGTCTCAGTTCAGAAATTGCCTCCTGCATGAGGAATTTCCTGACCTCCTGATCTGTTTCCTGCCCCTTATATCAGTCACTTTCCATCATAAAGCCCTCATTCATATTTTCATAGTTCTTATCAGTACCACAAATCTATTCACATATTTATTTATTTTATTTATTTTGTTTTACTTATATCTACATATTGCTCTCCGTACCCCAGCCTCCACTAACTTGTGTCAGTTTCAGAAGAACATGAATTTTGCAGTCTTGGAACAATGCCCAATATATTGCATTCAGTAATATTTGTTAAATAAATGCTCCAGCAATTACTGGAAGATAGATGCAGTGGTTGGTGCTGCAGTAGGTACAAATTTGAGAAAAATAAAGCAGAAAGAAAGAGCACTAATTAAAGACAATGGCAATTTTCTCTAGAACCATCAGTAGAAGAAGCAATTAATTTGAACTCAATTGGAGGCAGCAGGGAACTCTTCCTAGAGGTGAGATTATTCAAGCTCAACTACAGAGAATAAGGAAGGTTTCGAATGGTGAGCCGTGATGGCAGTGCAGGGAGAAGATAAAAAAGATTCCATGTCAACAGAAGGATGGGATCAAGACTTAAGCTGAAAATAAAAGGCCTAATGCAGTGAATATTTCTGTTAAAAGCTAAGGAAGAGGATAAAGGAAGAAAGTCCTAAATAATGCTCACTAAGGAAAATTATAAACAAGAACAGTACATTAGTGAGAAAGATGTCATAATAGACAGAAGACAAAAGGTTTTCTGTTCTTTACTTGAGGAAACCCCGTTTTTTACACATTCTTTTACTAAGTAAAAACTGAACTGGAAAGAGTAAAGCTGTTTTTACTTCTTTTTTTAAGTCATCCTTTCTTTATCACTTCCTCCTTCAGCCTCAGTTTGCTCATATTTCAGATGGGAATGCACCCATCACATGTTCCAACACCCTGGCATGTTAGGGTGCTTTGGGAAACTTGTTGCCTCTATTTAGACAGTTTTGAGGTCTTCAATGACTCTCTTCCAATTTGAGGGCATTTTGAACAATGGAGATGAACAAGAAGAGGTGGTGTTGAAGGAATTATATAATAACTCAGATTTCCTAGTAAAAGGACTCCAAAGTATGGCTAGCATGCTTGTATTTCATTTAGGAGATGTGTCCACAGGGTGTCTAGAGTAGGGAGAAAATAAAGACAAAAAAGTGAGGCAGAGAAACATGGGAAACAAACACCAGCTGACCCACTCCAAGAAGAAACACAGCCCATGCCCTGTCCTCACAAAGGCATTCAGAAGACCTGTGCCTCAGACACAAGAGAGAGGGGCAGAAAATAATCTGCCTGTTCCCTTCTGGTCATCCCCCACACTGGAAGAGTCTGCCTCTCAGAGACTTCAGCTCTGATCCCCACTGACACTTCTGGGTTGCATCATTTGACATCTTTGGGTAGCTTCTAGGAAGCTAGCCACTGTCCTGCCCTGAGGCACATGTTCAAATGAAGGACAGATGCAGTGGGACAAGCCAGAGATCCTTGGCCATGAACTTGAGTCTGGAAACTATTTATGAGCCCTCTCAGAATTAGTTGCAAGATGGCCCTTGAGATAGAACAAGTAGCTAAGGCTGTGGAGACAGTAAGGTTCAAATCACTGGAGGTGGCATATACAAGATGACCCATGCAAAAAAGACATAACATTTGCAGAGTATTTCATAGGTGACAAAATATCTTACATATGTAAGATATTTTTACACCTTCCGATGGAAGCTTGTGAGACACTTCTTAAAATCTTAGAGCATCATTTGAAGCCCTCTTAGTTGAGTTTATAGATCTTTAAAAGTCCGTGGGAAAGTATGAATGCCTGCCATGTCTAGTGAGGGAGAGTTGGGCTTGACTTGACACTTGACTTGGGCAGTGGCATTTGGTTCCCAGACATGACCTCAGTCCCTAGAAGAGTAAGTGTTTTATCCACAATCCATATTTGTTGAATGAATTAACATGTTAGTCTATGAGTTGAGAATATAAGTGTTTGCTGTACTTTTTTCTGTATGTTTAAAATGATTTATTATTAGGTTTTTTGTTGGTTTAAGATGAAATCTTAAAAGGAAATAGTCAAGATGAAGGCATAGGAAAATGGAAAAGATGAGATTTGACAATCTATCAAGCTCTTTTCAAGGAAGATAAGCATTGTCTCCTTACTATCTCTATTTACAGATAATTAAATTGATTTAACAAGGTGCAGATACTTGCAAAGGTCACACGAGGAAAATTTTAAGTCTGGGCATAAACTCAGTATGTTCAAGTGGTAAGAACTCAAACTTTGGAGGCAAATGGACATAGGGTTGAATTCTGACCCTACAGGCCTTCATGTGTGGGATGAGGAGGGTGTTGAAGTTGGCAGTCAAAGAGCTTAATAATATTCATCCACTGCAAACAGTTGAGTGCCTGTACCAGATATTGCTATTTACTACTATGTGTCTGATGCTAGATTAAATATTAGCCTTTTAATCCTCACATAGATTACCTAAAATTCACAAATTAAAAACTGGTACCTCAGAGATGTTCTTTAACTTGGTCAGGATGATATAGATAACAAATCGCCACTCAGGGATTCCAAGTATGGTCATCTATGGCACTCCAAAGCTTGTGGCACTGATAACCAGTCCGCCATGCAAAGTCTTACTTTGAGAAAGAGATAAAGTTTTGAACACAAACTCAGTTCTGTCTCACTCCAAAGCCATCTGTTCATTCTTTCTCCTTCCTTCTCTGTGTCCGTCTCTGTGTCTCTCTTTCTCTTTGGCTCTGTCTCTCTTGATCTTTCTGTCTCTGTCTCTTCCTTTCTTTATGACTGGAATGGTTTATCTAAAGTTTTCTATTCTTTCTTTCTTTCTTTTTTCTTTTTGATACAAGGTCTTTCTCCTTTGTCCAAGTAGGATAGTAGTAAGGTAATCACAGATCTCTGCAGCTTCAAACTCCTGGGCTCAAGTTATCCTCTTACTTTAGCTTCCCTAGTAGCTAGTGTTACAAGCATGCACCATGTCACCAGTTTGTTTTGTTTGTTTGCTTTTAATTTCTTGTAGAGACAGGTTCTCACTATGTTGCCCAGTCTGGTCTTGAATTTCTTCTTTCAGACAATCCTCCCACCTCGGCCTCCCAAAGTGCTAGGATTACAAGTAAGAAGTTCTGTGCCTGGCCGATCTAAAGTCTATCTTGTTTCTACCCATATCAGTAAAGACACTGGCTAGAACACTCGTTATTTTTTTTTTTGAGTTGGAGTCTTACTCCATCACCCAGGCTAAAGTGCAGTGGCACACTCACAGCCACCTGAGCATCAACTCACAGGGCTCAAGCGATCTTTCTGCCTCAGCCTTCCAAGAGATGGAAATACAAGTATGCACTACCACACCCAGCTAATTTTTTGATTTGTTGTAGAGATGAGGTCTTGCCAAGTTGCCCAGGCTGTTCTTGAACCCATGGGTTCAGGCAATCCCTTCACCCTGGCCACCCAAAGTGCTGGGATTACAGGATTGAGCCACCATGCCCGGCTTCTATCTTGGAATTAATATAAGAAAAAGATTATTGAATGCACACCAAAGCACACTTTCTGTTATTCTCTAAACACTACATGTTGCTCTTCAGCTTTTTGATGTAATGTTATATAAATAATCACATTTTAGACCTCAAACAACTCTACTCCATCCTTCCTTCTTTAGTTTCTGTTTTATTACAGTATACAGCTCAGTCAGCTATATATTTGTCAGTTCTTAAAGACTTATAGAAAAAAGGATTATAAGTACAAGGATAACAGCATTAAATTTACAGAGGAGTGATTTTTGGCAGAGGACTCTTTGACTTCCTGAAGCCAGTGGAAGAGTTGCCTGAGGAAAGAGATGATGCCAACCTTAAATATTTTTCTCCTTCAAACTCAGATGTCAGCAGAGGTTGGGAGTGGCTCCACACATAACTTCAAAAACCCAAGAAATTCCAACCTGCCCCCCTTTTCTGTCTTACATCTCATGGGACTTTCATTGCTATTTATCCTCCAACTCTAATTCTCTCTGTGGAACTAAAACCCTTCCATTCTTAAATGGTCTAGTTTGATATCACCGCAACAATGAGGTAAATGTGATTCCCCAATGCAATTTTCTTACTAAACTGATAATACTCCATTAGCATCTTTCAAAGCCAGAGGAAAACTTGTTCTAAGAAAAGGAAGAGGGGTAGCCACAAGTGAAAAGCAGAATAAAATATGCCCCACTGGCTTTATGTAATCTTTTGCTGACACACGATTTCTCAGTTAGACAGTCCTGGTTGCCCTATTCACTGTAGGCAAAAAAGGAGGCTTCCGTCAAATTGGGCAAAAGGCTTGCTTTCTTTTGTGGGTTCTGCCTGTCAGCAAATACACAGAAATGATCCTCAGAGCTCTCCACTCCATGAACACCTTAGAGGTGATGGAGAAAACGGGCAAAATTGAATGAACTTTCAACAAATCGGGAGTTCACAGATTATGCAATGTAATATTAACTGTCATAGAAACCACATCTTTTAAAGTTTATCAAACACTTGTGAATACTAAATATGTATTTATTTAATTTCACTTTTTAGATAGGGGCTCACTTTGCCGCCCAGGCAGGAGTGCAGTAGCACAGCCACAACACACCGCAGCCTCAACCTCTCAGACTCAGGCAATCCTTCTACCTCAGCCTGTCTAGTAGCTGAGACTATAGGTGTGCAGCACCAAGCCTGACTATTTTTAATTTCAATTTTTAGAAAGGAGATCTCGGGGCAGGCAAGGGAAGGGAGGTGGGATTAACGGTAGTCAATATCTGTCTGGGGAATGGGGGGCACACCTCATCAACAAGGGTACCTGCACAATGAATATTTGTATACCTAACCCTTAACTGTACCTCACAATTAAAAAAAAAGGAAATGAGATCTCACTCTGTTGCCTAGGTTGGTCTCAAACTCTTGGGCTCAAACAATCCTTGTACCTCGGTCTCCCAAAGTGCTGGGATTATTGATGTGAACCACTACACCCAGCCAGAAGAATAACTTCATATCTTCTTGCAAATGACACTAGTCCTATAATGTATATGTATAGGTATTTGCATATATATGTATATAACTTGCATATATCTAAAAGCGTATGTGTATTTTTGCATAGGTGTATCTACACATGTGCTAAATATTTGCTTGCATTTTCTCAAATGTCTACTATCTCTTGCTTTTACTTTGTTCCTGCTGTACTGACTCTTTGGTAGCTGTTGTTTTTTTGGTCAGAATGCTGGAAAGAGAATACAAAGAGAGAAGATTAATTTGTATTGTCAGGAGCTGAAGGAGAATGCATCCTGGAGAATAAGAAGAGAGGGTTAGAAAGAGGAAAATTCTGACTACCTGGGTTCTTTCAAAGAATACTGGAGACTTTTAGAAGATTTGAATGAAAGCTAATAACCATAATGATTTAATATCACATTTAAATTATTTCTATATCTTGTACTGGTACTTATATCTTCTAATTGCTGCATTCTACAGAAAGGAATTATTAAACAGCCCTCCGGCTTCATGGGAGAATATATATACATTAATACATGGATGCATAAGAATACAAACCTAGATTACAGACTCAATTTCAGAGTGGCATTTATTAATGGTGGCAACTTAGTCATTTCTGTGCTAATGGTAGCATTTTTCTCAACAGAGTTTATTTGAACAGATACTCTGTTTGTTGCTTTTAGAAACAATTCAGTAAACAAAAATGATGCTATATCTCATGAAACATTCTCATGAGTTAATAACTTCAAGTGAGAACAGCATCTATGAGCTCAAAGTATAAATGCTTGTGACCATCATTACTGTACCACATAATATCATGTGGGACTACAGATTTTAGAGCCAGACTGCCTGTCCTCAGATCTTATTACTTTCTAGTGAAGTGACCTTTAACAAGTGATTTAGTCTCTCTGTACCTTAGTCTCCTTACTTGTAAAATGAGGATAATTATACTAGTGTCTTAGGGTTGATGGGAGCATGCAATGGAGTAACACATCGAAAGCATTTTGAATGTATGGTAAGTGTAGAATAAATGGTAGCTGCCATCTGCTGATTACTGAGTTCTGCCATCCATCTAATAAAAACAATCTTACATCCAGCACGGGGTGGATATAATAATTGAAGAGCACATATTTTAAAAGTTTTTTTGTACAGTGCTTGTCATCAAGTGGATATGAGGTTGCTTTTATGTTGCTTGTTGGCATAAATTATCTAGACTAACAAAGTATGTAATAACTATATGCCTAAAAAGTATACAACATTTTACAAGTGACAATAACATTCATTACCTTATTTAATCTTTTAATGTCTTGTCATGTGTACATTTTTGGCTCTGTTTTAAAACCTCACCAGTCATCAGGGATATGCAAATTAAAATCACACTGAGACACCACCTAACTCCATTCAGGATGGCCATCATCAATAACTCGAAAAACAACATACTGGAGAGGATGCGGGGAACGGGGAACACTTCTACACTGTTGGTAGGAGTATAAACTAGCACAACTTCTGTGGAAAACAGTGTGGTGATTCCAAAAAGATCTAAAAATCTACCTTCTATATGATCCTACAATCCTCCTATGGGGAATATACCGAGAGGAACCCAAATCACTCTATGAAAAAGATACCTGCACATGGATTTTTATTGTGTCATGATTCACAATAGCAAAAACATGGAATCAGCTGTGCTGCCCATTGAAAGAGGACTGGATTAAAAAAATATGGTACATATGCACAATGGAATATTACACAGCCATAAAGAAGGACAAAATCATAAACTTCACATCAACTTGGATGAACTTAGAGTCTATAATACTAAGTGATCTATCACAGAAACAAAGAACTGCGTACCACATGTTCTCACTCAAAAGCAGACCTTGAACAATTATCATAATACTATAAGAAAGGGATTGGCAGTAGTAGGAAATGGCCAGGGGAGAGGGGGCACACCTCATCAACAAAGGTACCTGCATAAAGAACATTTGCATACCTAACCCTGAACTGTACCCACATCTTTAACATGAAAAATTAAATAAAAACTTCAAAAAAACCTAAAATGCTCTATACTTAAACTGAAATAAATGTATTAGAATGTTAAGAAATAAAAAATAAATAAAGTTGAAACTCAGCATGTTTAAGTGACTTTCCTAAGGTTTTGGAACTGCAACAGAGGAGAGGCAGGTTTTTCAAGCACCCATTTGTATCAATAACTGCACTTGGCATTTAATCTTCATAGTGTTACATCATCTTTCAGTGGTCCCATGTTAGGAATTCTTATCCATGGGGATGCACAACAGCTACAGTAGTATCAGAATCATTATTTGCACCTCAGTCTGTCTGCAGATAGGACATTCATTATCTCTATTAAACCACATACTTCCTTGCATTCATATGACCATTTTGTCTTTTTTTATGATTTTTTTTTTCATGTTGAAATAAAGAAGAATAAGATCTGTTAGCCTCGTGCCCCTTGTGTGTAAAATGATAACTACATCTGTGAGACTTGCATCCACACATCCTCTTAGCTTCCATTTCCTTCTCCTGCCCTAAATTTACCAGAGTTTTACTAAGAAAATCCAAATTAAAAAAGAAAGAAAGAAAAGAAAAGGCAGCAATGATGAAGGCTGCCAGAGTGTGTGTAAGGCAGCAGGCCTGTCTCTGGGGTCCCCATCAGCGACGCCAACCCTTTTATCTTTCAGCGCCTTAAGCTACTGTGATCTGTTCAGCCTTCTGTGGCTACATATGTCTCCAAGCAGAGAGATAGCTCCTAACAGCATGAACTCTACATTATCGTCCCCCCCGCCCCACCTTTTGAATCACTCTAAATTAAGCAGTGGCTGTGTGCACAGGCAGGAGGAAAAATACGGTTCTGGCCCAGTAGAGCTAGCTAAAGTTTACGATGGTTTAAGACCTCTGCAACGAAAAAGAAAAGAGGACATCAACCTTCCTTTGTTTAAAATAGCATCAATAATTCTGCCTTTTTCATGAAGGCTTCTGCACCAGGAGATTAGAGCTTGTAAGAGGTGAGTAAAATTATGTGTTCAAACACGACTTCATTGGGTTCATTGTCAGTGGAGAAAGGGATGTAAAATTCTCGATAAGACAAGGGGTTCAGATTGACTCTTGTTCTTAAGATACGAAAAAGTAAAGAATAATATGGGAAATAAGCACTAGTTGAGGAAGAAGAAGAAGCAAAGAAATGAAACGAACCTTCAGAAAATTATTGCTGAACTGTTCCCAGAGAAAGGTGAGCCTCACTGAGCACTGGTTTGCCTGAAGTGGTGCTGGCATCTAGCACTGTCTGATGTGAACTTTGTGACCTTGTGGGAGCTCTTCTCACTAGTAAGAGGTGGTTGTGGTCGTGCAGCAATTAGGCAGCCAGTTAGGAATTCCCATGTTCCAACCTGTGGGTTAATTCAGGTAGGCATCTTCTCAGGACACTTGGAGGATGTCTTTGACACCTGAGATCAGGTGACGTTGGTGCCGCTCTTAGCTCTGCTACTGGTGGGCTGGTTTTGTATTGGTCGCTTTCCTTGCCCTAAAAAGAAAGGCATCTGTTTTAACAAATTATTCCTCAGCACCTCCTATGTGCAAAAGCTCTCTTCTAGGTGAAAGAAAGAACGAGGTTGCCAGAATATGGACTTCTTCTCAAGCAACTTACAGAGCGTGGCAATGGGACTTGGTCAGGTAGTATTAAGGGGCAAAAGAGAGTCAGGGCAGAAAGTTGCCGAGTAGAGACAGGTCCACTTTGCTGTTACAAATTGCCGTCAGTCAGATTGCCGTCTCTTAAGATCTCAACTCAGGCTCATGGTAAAGGGTCTTTTTATTTTTTTGAGTTGGAGTCTCACTCTGTTGCTACCAAGCCTGGCTAATTTTTTGATTTATTGTAGAGATGAAGTCTTGCCTGCCCAGGCAGGTCTCGAACCCATGGGCTCAGGCAATCCACTCACCTCAGCCTCCCAAAGGCGCAGGATTACAGGCTGAGCCACCGAGCCCTGCTGGTAAAGGGTCTTAATGGGTCTGAGTTGGCTTCCTTTCTTTTCTTCAATCCCCAGTTTCTTGCAGCATAACCTAGTTAATGCCTGTCCTCTGCCTTTCCCCGACATCATATAATCTATACACCAGACAGCCGTTAGCATTATTCTAATGCGTCTGATCATGTTGACCTCCCTGTTTAAAATCCTTCACTTATTATACACTTTTCACATTTTTCCCTTTAAGATAAACTCCAAAAATTTTTAACAAGATATGTGAAGGAAAACTCCAAAAATCCTGGATTTTTTTTTATTTTAAAAATGTGTATTTATTCTTACACACTTAAACTTGTCACCTTCAAAGTACTCTTTGATGCAATATGCCTATAAAGACACTCTTACCACTGCTCAAAACAGTTTTTGAACTTGTCAATTTTGATGCTTTTTACTGCTTTTGCTGTTTTTTGTTTCACCTCTTCCATATCAGCAAAAAGTTTCCCTTTGGGGATTTTTGTTCATCCAGGGAAAGAAAAAAGTCACTTGGGGTGAGATAGGGTGAATAGGGAGGGTGGGGCATGCAAGTCATGCTGTTTTGGGCCAAAAACTTCTGAACACTCAGCTCGCTGTGGCAGATTGTGTAAATCACCCATCATGAAATAGGCAAACATGTTGAAAGACTCTCCAAAAAATATTCCCTGAAGCCGAGCACGGCCTTTCTCAGCAATGCTATATGGCACACTGATGCCAGTGAGTTCCAAGAACACGTGGTTAGCGAGGGAAGCCTGTACTACAAGGGACCTGCCCTCCAAAAGGTCATTTTTTTTTGTTCCCCCTCATGTAAGAACATTTATGATTTGAACCCTGTTTTCTCTCCCACCTCACCTTCTCCCTGCCAGTTCTCCCACTTAGAACTAATTGAAGTTCCTGGATGGGCTGTGTACTCTCTCTGCTCTAGATTTTTACACTTACAAAAGGTCATCTTTCCCTCCCTTGATGCCTGGTGCATTGCATTCTTCTGTCAGGTCTCAGTCAAAATGTCACATTCTCTTTCAAAAGTCTTATTCTACTCTAGTTGTACAATGAATCCTAAGTTTGCATCACCTTAGAAGTATTAAGGAACTGACATTCCTGCTCTAACCATCAGTTCACTGAATTAGAATCTTTCAGGATAAAGGGAACATAGTCTGAGCATTGATTTGTTTTAAAAACTCCTCAGATGATTCTACTCTGCAGCCAGGTTCGAGAGCTACATTTATAGAAAACCTGCCTCTCTTCTCAATTCTTCAAAAAGTACTTCGTCCTCTGTAGCAGGAACTGTAAACTCTTTCTGTAAAAAGCTATGTGGGTCATACCCTGTCATAGCTACTCAACTCTGTCATCGCGGCTTGAAAACAAACATAGACAATATGTAAATCAATGAGCATAGCTGTGTTCCAAAGAAATTTTATTTACAAAAGCAGGCTGCATGACATATTTATTTTTCAAGTGGAAGCTTGCCAATCTCTGCTCTGTAGAATACCTTAAAGTCCATACCACACTAGATTATAATTGCCTATATACACATCCATAATGACTATAAGAGTAATCAACCAAAAAGGCGATTATGAGGATGGAGGAGTGAGAAATGCTTAAATCTTGTTGCAAGACTGGATCCTTATCAGAAAGTATTTCTGGGTGCTGATTTTGAGGCCAAGTAAAGGGGAGAAAATTCATTTTAAAATCCCATCTCACAATTATGGGTGATGATAGAGATTTGTTTTCTGAAGTCTTTCCCAGTTCCAATATTTTAAGGCATATAAATCATCTCCTAGGAAAATATTGGCAAATATTCCCTTAGTCAAAAGAAAGAAATCCATCTCAGCTTCCGTTTCCTCATTCTCCAAAGATTCACCAGAAATGGTGCTTGAAAGCAGCCAAAGAATCACGCAGAGGAGCCTAATACTGTTCAAGGCTTTCCAAAGCATTCTTTTGTTTACACGCATCCCCTCCATATACCCATGGGTCTTAGATTCAGCCAGCTGATTCATCTTTCTTAAACTGTATCTTAGATTTCACTTCCCAAAATTCTTCCATGGTTATCTGTTTCCTTGGGCTAAATCTCAATGCGTTAGCTTAGCCTTAGAGATCCTCCACACTCTTTCCTGGCTCATTTATTTTGAGAAAGTGTATTCTCAACAGCTCCTCAAAATTCTCCCTCCATCTCAAGTTAACCGAATCCAGAGTGAGTTCACTACTATGAACCCAGGTTGTCTTACTAATGATGAAAAAAGGTCTCAAGATCTCTCTCTTTCTCTCCCACTCTTGCTCACATACACACACATAGACATTATCATCTACTTTAGCATTAACAAAATACTCCCCATGTGCTTGTCCATGTGATCGTGAATGCATTATTTAACTTCTCTGGGTTTTGGCTTTGACTCTCCAAACCCTCAACATTAGCTGAGTCATAAAACTGTCATGAGGATTAAGAGAAGAGCATGTTGAACATTTGGCACTCTGGCACGTAGAGAGCACCTCAGTAATCATCATTAATATATCATAATTTTCATGTCCTCTCACCCTCTCTCAAAACCTGTGAAATAGTCAAAGCAGTGGTAATCATCTCTCTTGTAAGTGAGAAAACTGAGGCCCCAAAATTTTAGGGCGTTTGCCCAAGATCACACAGCACTAGCGTATTAAGCCATAATTAGTTCTAAGCTTTTTGATTGCTAGAAATTTTTTAATCATACCTTGCTCCTTTTGAGACTTTACCTATTTTGGAAATAGTGTCATAAAGGAAGATGTACTTTTACTAATAAGGGATTTTTTTCCCATGTAATTACAAGACACAGAAGCTGAACATCTGGAAGCCGCCATTAGCAAGCTGTTATTAGCAAGTTGCTTGTGTTAGGTCCTAAGTTTCCTCATCAATAAGTAGAGAAGTTTGGGAAAGATCATGCTACAAGTGTTATCCATTTTACCAGCATTTTATAAGCTCTGCAGTTTTCCAGGCGCTGGATTCTCAATTATTTATGCTAATGGAGAGAGGAAGTGGGAGTGTAATTGACATTCACAGATAATCCCTCAAATTGTTTCTGAATCCCTTGCCCACCAGACCTTCATCCTTTCATTTCAGTTACTGACAAGTAGATGTAATCGACTGATTTGAGCTTGATCTTCCTTCTGATCTTACTCATCCTCTGGAGGAAATGACTAATGAGAAGAGAAATTGCCAAATGGAGGAGGGAGATGTAAAAGCAAAGCATCCATGATCTATAAGTGGATTATTTGCTTCCTGAGTTTTTAAAAGGGTCTCCACAGTTGAATCTTCTGCTCTGGAAATATGTTTTCCTGAAGGACTCTTTGCAACTCACATACTGTAAACTAAATCGCATGTCCATGCAGTGATGAGCTGACTTACAACAAAGCAAAACCAACAAACAAAACTTGTGCTGCAACCTTACCTCTTTTCTTCATTCATTCTGTTATTTTATGGAATCATAGGAGCATCATTTTCCTCTTTTGCCACACGTAAGCAATGCTGTCAGATGTCCCCTCTCAGAGAAAAGTTAGCACAGCAAAGGTAAGCATATATGGACAGAAATACTCAGAATGGTTTGAAGTTCCATGCCATTGACTTTGATAGTGCAGTTCATAATGTATATGATTTTGGAAAAGATAGATTTAAAATGTGAAATTTATTTTAAAAAGAATAACGTTATGTGAACATGAAAGTTGGGGACAGGTTAGAGCAGGAGTCCCCAATCCCCTGGGCCATGGACCAGTACTGATTTGTCTCCTGTTATAAAATGGAGTGCATGGAAGGAGGTGACAGTCAGGCAAGCAAACAAAGTGTCATCTGTATTTACAGCCATTCCCCATCACTCGTATTACTGCTTGAGCTCTGTCTTCTGTCAGATCAGTGATGGCATTAGATTCTCATAGAAGTGTGAACCCCTTTGTGAACTACACGTGTAAGGGATCTAGGTTGCATAATCCTTACAAGACTCTCATACCTGATGATCTAAGGTAGAGATGAGGTGGTGAGGCTAGCACTTGAGGAATAGCTGCAAATACAGATTAATATTAGCAGTGAGGCTTGACTACACAGGGACCATAATAAATCAATTGTTTGCAAACCCATATCAAAACCTTATCAGTGAGTGGCAAGTGAGTTGATGTACTTGAGTTGTACAGCTGCATCTGGTGGCGGGCTTTAAGTCAAAATTTAACACTTATTTTAGTCCACTGGCCTGTTCATTATTTTATTTCCCATTCCCATCTGTACCTCGTTTTTAGTGATGAGTTGTATAATTATTTCATTATGTATTATAATACAATAATAACAAATAAGGTGCACAATAAATGTTATGCACTTGAATCATCCCAAAACCACCACTCCCCATTTGTGGAAAAAATTACTTTCCATGAAACTGGTCACTAATGCCAAAAAGGTTGGGGACTGCTGGATTAGAGAAAGAATAAAATGTCAATTAGTAGATAGAAGATGATATTTTCCCAGGTATAAAGAACATAAAATATTTCAAATTGTAGCTTCTGCAGGATACAACAAATATAAAATTATGTCAACTAGGAAACAATGGTTCTATTAGTTATTTATTATAAGTTACAAACTTTTGCCTGAATGATTATTGTTGTAAGACTAATGAGCAGAGCCATGTAACAGACAGTTTAAGGTACTAGGACTGCCACCACATTTCAACTTTGACTCTAGGTAGCTGTGTGACCTTGGGAAAGCTACTTAATGTCCCAATATCTTAGTTTCCTTATTTGTAGACTGAAGACAATAAAAGTATCTCACAGAATTTTTTTTTTTTTTGAGTTGGAGTCTCACTCTGTCACCCAGATTGGAGTGCAGTGACTGCTCCCGGCCACTGCAGCCTCGACCCACTGGGTTCCAGTGATCCTTCTGTCTCAGCCTTCCGAGTAGCCGGAATTATAGGCTTGCACTACCACGCCCGGCTGATTTTTTGATTTATTGTAGAGATGAAGTCTCGCCAAGTTGCCCAGGCAGGTCTCGAACCTGCGGGCTCAGGCAATCCACTCACCCCAGCCTTCCAAAGCGCGGGATTACAGGCTGAGCCACCGAGCCCGGCTTCTCATAGAATTTTTTGGTGAGGAATTAATACATACAAAGCCCTTAAAACAGCCTCTATGTCTTCTATGTTAAATATTACTATTCATGAGAGTATTTATATTTAAATGTATATCACATATGTGCATCTTATTTCTATGCATCAGCATCTCTTACACTTCAAACATTTCAGGGCAACAAAAGTCATTATTATTTCCCATTTTGATGGCAGAAGTGGGTCCTGAATTTAAGTCTTTTTGACCAGAAATGCTCGTGCATACTAAAAAGTTATCTGTTTTTACACAGACTGCGTTTGAAGCTGGAAGTAACTCAGCGCAGTGTGGGTCCTCAGTCTTCTGCTGAAGAGTCTTGCCTCGGCTTTTCTCTGAGTCCTGATGACCCCCATCTCAATAAGTGTTGGTGTTTTTTTCGCCAGGCTTTGGATGTGTTTGAGGGCCTGGTCCCCATGTTCATCTGATTGCTTTTCAAAGAAATAAACAAACATTTGGGCCATTGACTGTGACTTATCGACCATTCAATAGAAAGAAAACTTATCTGGTATGAAGGATTTATTTTATTTTAATTTATTTATTTTATTTTAAGTTGGAGTCTCACTCAGTCGCCCAGGCTGGAGTGCAGTGGCACACTCACAGCCACCCCAGCGTTGACCTACTGGGCTTCGGTGATACTTCAGCCTCAGCCTTCCAAGTAGCCTGAACTACAGTTGTGCGCTACCCACCCAGCTAATTTCTGATTTATTGTAGAGACAAGGTCTTGCCAAGTTGCCCAGGCTAGTCTCCAGCCCACAGCCTCAGGCAATCCACTCGCCTCAGCCTCCCAATGTGCTGGGATTACAGACTGAGTCACCGAGACCAGCCTCAAGGATTAACTTTAAAAGGAGATTCTTTGCAGGCTCACAGGAAGTGGCTACTCTTCCAATATAACCAGTTCACAGTCTGGCCAATAATGCTTGTTTCTTCACATCTTCACCAATTCTGACTTGTAACATTAAAAGTAGCAATTCCCAGGGGTTAAGTAATTTTATCTTGTGACTGTAAGAATGGTTGACTAGACTTTTTAAATGTTTATTGATTAATTGCTTTTCATCTTTTGAAAACTGCCTTTCTAAAAATCATACCCATGTTTCTGTTGGGTAATATGTGTACCTCTTATTTGTTTCAAGGTATTATTTACAGATTAAGAATACAAACCCTTTGTCTTCATATATATTTCAAACATTTTTTCTAGTCTATTATGATTGCTTTAGTCTTTTTAAAAACATACATTCACTGTATTCAAATTTGTTCTGGATGGATTCTAAATTTCTTTAATTAATTATGATGTTTCTCTTGATTATGATGATTTATAATTATTATTTAAACCTCTCCTCTAATATTTCAGATTCTTTTAAAATTTACTCACTAACCCATTTAGAATAGTTTATATACTCTTAATTTTGTCTTCTTACAGATAAATAATCAATTACGTTTGCACTATTTGTTAATTAACTAGCCTCTTTCTATGGAATTGAAATGTTATTTTAATCATATATATAAAATATTTTACTGATTTCTTTAGCTTATACTCTCTTTGATTGATCTATTTATTCTTGGGTAATATAGACATGATTTTTGTTTCTTGACTTTATACAAACTTCTAATATCTGGGAAAAATGAAAGCGTGCCCCCTTCACTATCTACTTTGTCTTTTGAAAGGAGGCACCTATAGAAACCTAGAAGAAACTTAGTTTATTCTTAGTTTAGTCTTTTTGCCCCAGCATAGTCATTGGAAAGCATTTAGGCATTCTACTGCAGGCCAAGAGGCAGCCTAACCCACCCACCCCTTCGGCAAATCTCCATCAGATGCAAGACCGGACAACCCAACCTTTCAATTCATGATTTAGCATAATGATCTATACCAAACTTTCAGGTTCCTTGTCAAGGCGGAAGGTCAAAGCCATAGAAATGATAATAAGATCACCTTTGAGCCGGCTAGGTGGTTCAGCCTGTAATCCCGCACCTTTGGGAGGCTGAGGTGAGTGGATTGCCTGAGCCCGCGGGTTCGAGACCCGCCTGGGCAGCGAGACCTCATCTCTACAATAAATCAAAAAATCAGCCGGGCGTGGTAGTGCATGCCTGTAATTCCGGCTTTACTCGGAAGGCTGAGGCGGAAAGATCGCCGGAGTAACGGGTCGAGGCTGCAGTGGCCAGGAGCGGCCACTGCACTCCAGTCTGGGCGACAGAGTGAGACTCCAACTCAAAAAAAAAAGAAAAAAAAGACCACCTTTGGTCAAGGAGTTTGTGAATTACAAATGTCTAAGTCTCTTACAGGAAAAAACCTTCCAGGCCCAAAGGTCCAAGTTAACCTATTCAGCCCTCTGTGACACCTACGTGACACATACAGACCCCACCATGGCAACAATCATGTAACTAACCCACCCATATGCCTGCTGTCTATCACCTGACATCAGTACCTGCACTTATCTGCCCCCTTCATGATGACATGGTGCAGACCATCACCTAATAACCTTAATGACCTTCCTCCAACAAAAGGAATGATTG
This sequence comes from Carlito syrichta, assembly GCF_000164805.1. Lineage (NCBI taxonomy): Eukaryota > Metazoa > Chordata > Mammalia > Primates > Tarsiidae > Carlito > Carlito syrichta. The sequence goes on from NW_007257585.1 coordinate 35,731, forward strand.
AAAGGACTCAACCGCCAGCAGTCACTGGCCATTGGCACCTGCCCCACCTCAGGGATGTGGATCTTCTCTTTCTGTCTCTCTCTAATTTACTTTTTTATTTTTTTGAGTTGGAGCCTCATTCCATCGCCCAGGCAGGAGTGCAGTGGCACACTCGTGGCCACCCTAGCATTGACCTGCTAGGCTTCCGCAATCCTTCTACCTCAGTCTTCCAAGTAGCTGGAACTACAGGCGCACACTACCAAGCCCAGCTGCTTTTTTGATTTATTGTAGAGACAAGGTCTTACCATGAGGCCCAGTCTGGTCTCGACCCTGTGGGCTCAGGCAATCCTCTCATCTCAGCCTCTCAAGGTACTGGGATTACAGGTTTGAGCCACCATGTCCAGCAGTTCAGTTCTTATTGTATGGTCAATTAAAATATTTTGGTTCTTCTCATATAAAGTCTGTTGTTTTGTTTTTAAATTTTTTCTTAGATGTTTATGGGTTGTGTCTATAGTAATAAAAATTTGTTGAAAATTATTTTCTAAATAGATGTTAATACAAGAAAAAACACTTATTTTATATATTTATGTTGAATTAATAAATCTCATTAATTTTATTAATTTTAGTATTTATTTTATATTTTTTTTGCCTTTCTTATTTTCTTTCTGAAGTCCTTGGTTGATGACTACATTCTTTTGATGGAGATTATTTTATTTTCTAATTTTATACTGATATTATTTATCTAGCCTTCTTGAATTAGCTAAAGCCTCCAAAATAATGTAATGGCTGAAACACTGACCTTATGCTTAACTTTAATAAAAAGTTTAATTAAAACTATTAATATGTTTCCATTTAACTTGATGTTTAATATTGGAAAACAACCTCTCTTGTGTTGAATGATTTTCTTCTATTTTTATTTTATGCAGAGTTTTTAGTACAAATGGTACCTGCTTTACTGATAGAGTCATATCAGTTTTTTCCTTTTATCTTTTCTGCCAGGATGAATTATTAGCATGGGTTTCCTGATACTGAATTCTTCTGGAATTATTATAATGCTGTATCATTCCTTTGATGCACTTTTTGGATTTTATTTGCTTTTTTCTTCAAATTTTAGCATTTATATTTATCTGTAAAATCAGTATGTTCTTCATTTTTAAAAAATTATGTTCATAAAGTTTTGATATCAAGTTTAAGTTTTATCCTTAAAATGAGTTTGGAAGTTACTTTATCACTTTTAAGGCATTAGAAAAAAGTTTGGAAGTATCTTCTATTTAAGGATTAGATAGAAAGATAGCAAGGCATTAGAACATGTTTTCTTTTTATCGAATACTTTCATGTAAGCTCTTCATATGTTCTATCTCTTTTTAAAATCAATATTAGTAGTTTACATTTTCCTAGAAAATATCAACTTACTGTACAGATTTAAATCCATCCATGTGCAATTGTAAATCTGTGTTCATATATGCTATTCATTTTCAATAGTCAGTTCTTTTTAAGTCTCAATTTTACTTACTCATTCTTACTAGAAACATATATGCTTTATCAGCTCTCTCTCTCTCTCTCTCTCTCTCTCTCTCTCTCTCTCTCGTTCTTCTCCTTTCTTCTGGATATTTTGTGGTTCTTTTTCTAATCTCTTTAAAAGAAAAAACAATTGTACTTTCCCCTAACATTTTATTTAAATTATTATATGGATCAAGTTATTTATTTATAAATTAATTATAGGATTGCATTAAACTGCTATAAATAAACATCGCAATAAAATTTATGCATTGCTATTTGAGAAGAAAGAGATCAACAAAAGCAGGAATATGCAAGCAAATTGGTCATGAATGATTTAGCTTAGGAGTTGAAAAAAAGAAATAAAAAAGTAGGATTGTCAAAACTATGTGAGCTAATAAGTACTTCTCAGAAAAGAGTTTGCAGTTACTTCATTATGGGATCAGCATATGCATTAAAGGGAATTGAGCTCTTGCCTGAAAAAAAGAAAAGCATCTTGGGAACTAATTAACATGGAAGGTTTGTTTCTGTGTCCTGACCCTGACTTTCATTAAACCTCCAGTTGGTTCAATGGATCCAAGCAAATCCAGGCTCCCAAACAATGAAAACATTTTTGAAATGCCTGTTAGGTGCAAGGTAATAATGCCGTTCACTATTTTGACAACTCTGGCTTTAAATTCACAAAGATGATAGCAATATGATGCAGTTCTGCTTGAAGTTGACAAATATACTAAAGCTATACTAAATAAATATGCTAAATAAATATGCTAAAAACGTACTAAATTAAGAAAAATATACTAAAAATGTCCTGTAGGCCAAAAATTAAACACAATGAAAGTTTTCAAAGTAGATGCTCTTATTTGTGATAAAAAAGGAGAAAGGGAGGAAGCAATTTCCTTTAGATGTATTTTTTAAAGGCTAGCATTAAAAGAATATTAAAGTAAAAACACTCCATGTTTTTAAAACACCCATTTGATTTATAAGAGGAGCCAGTCGACTTTGAATGTTCGCAAAACAAACAAACAAACAAGAAAACAACTACCTCTGACTTTAGTCTTTATTTATAAGACATGATGCTTCAAATTGTGGGATGAATGGTTTTCATTTAAGGGAGAGAACCCAAAGGAAGCATTTTTGTCTTTAAAGAGATTTTTGCCTTCATACAGAGGTAAAAGAAAATGCAAAATGAAAAGACCTTTCTATGTCATGTCAGCAGATATGTGATATTTCCAATTTTCTTTTCATGACCTCTCAGAAAAACATAGTCTCAAAAGTGCTGTTCAGTTGGAAAAAGAAATTGCCCAACAATTATAGATTAATTCAATATAAGGTGTGTGGTTTCTGGAAAATGCAGCAACAACAACAAAATACTCCACATTTTGCTACTATTTTAGTGAGTCATAAAGAATTTCTTGAAGGCCTAGTGCTTTGTAATAAAAAGTAATTTTTGCTAATATATTCCCTAGATATAAGACATTGTGTTATATTGGATTGCATACATTAGACCAAAATGCTCTCCTGTTGAATCTTTTATAATTCCAGAGACTTCCTGCAAGTTTTATGTATGTGAAGGAATTTGCTCATTACAAATTACAGGTCATTACAAAGAAGTTGTTATTTTTATTCAGGAAGAGTAGTATAAAAGGACTGTTATTGGAATGCACAAGAAGAAATACAAGGCACAAGAGCAGTTGAAATTTTTTACTATTTTTATTCTTTAGGTACTGAAATGAGCAAATCGGGAAGACTGATTTTTTTCTGTCATAGTCATTTTTATTAATGCTTACAGTAATTTATTGAGGCATAATTTATTTGCAATGAAATACATAATTGTCTTTGCTCATCTTCATGCTTTTTTCTAAATGCTTACACTATTGTAGCACTGTCTTCTCAACATACTCCATTCTCAGCATTTTTCTTCAAAAGTATCCTGCCTTATTTTTCCCATTTCATTCTCCTAAAGGGGAATCATTATTCTGACTTCCATCATCATTGATTAACTTTGCTTGTTCTTGAACTTTGCAAAAATAGCCTCCTACAATAGGTATTTTTTACGTCTTCTTTCACTCGGTACGCTTTTAAGATTTATTCATGTTGTTCTATGTATTAGAATTCTTTTCTCTTTTTTAGTTTTATTTTTTTGAGTCATGGAGTACATGTGAGAATTTGTTACATATGCATATTTCAAAAAGCTGAGGTTTGGGCTTCTGTCAAGCCCGCCCAACCCCCAGTAGTGAGCATGGTAGCCAATGGGCGTTTTTGTATCAGTTGTACCTTCTCCATCTCCACTTCCTTCAAAAATGCCCAGCAGGCCGGGTATCATGGCTCAAGCCTATAATCCTAGCACTTTGGGAGGCCGAGGAGAGAGGATTGCTTGAACCTAGGGGTTTGAGACCAGCCTGGGCAACTTGGTGAGACCTCATCTCTATAATACATCAAAAAATTAGCCAGGCGTGATAGTGTGTGCCTGTAGTTTCAGCTACTTGGAAGGCAGAGGCAGAAGTATGGCTTGAGCCCACCAGGTCAATGCTGGGGTGACTGTGAGCAAGCCACTGCACTCTAGCCTGGGTTACAGAGTGAGACTCTGACTCAAAAAGAAAAAGTTCCCAGCTTTTGTTGTCCTCAACTCTGTGTCTATGTGTGCCCAGTTTTAGTACCTATTTGTAAGTGATAACATGTGACATTCAACTTTTTGTTTCACTTAGAATGATGGTCTCCAATTGCATTCATATTGCTGCAAAGAACATGATTTTGTACTTTATAATGACTGCATAGTATTCCATAGTGTATATGTGCCACATTTTCTTTATCCAGTCCACCATCAGTGGGCATCTGGATTAGTTCCATGTTTTTGCTATCACAAATAGTACTGCAATAAATGTACCAGTACCATGTTGTTTGGGTTATAGCCTTGTAGTAAAGTTTTAAATTTGAGAGTGTAATGCCACCAGCTTTGTTCTTTTTCCTAATAATTTTTGCTTTAGCTATTTGGAATCTTTTTGCTTCCATATGAATTTAAGTATTGTCTTTTGTAAGTCTGTGAAAAATGTTGCTGGTGGAATACTCCTTTGGGTATACTCCCAGAAGTTGAGTTGCTGGATAAAATGATAACTCCAATTTTTGTTATTTGTAAAATCACCAACTTCTTTCCTTGGAGGTAGAACTAACCTTCATTACCACCAGCATTGTACCAGCATTTCCTCTTTTCCACAGCTTCACCAACATCTGTCGCTTTTAATAAAATGTTTTCATTTGAGTTTTTAATAAAAGCCATCCTTACAAGTGTGACATGGCATCTCATTGTATTTTTGATTTGCATTTCTTTGATGATTAGTGAAGTTGAACATTTTTTCATATTTTTGTTAGCTGCTTTTATGTATTCCTTTGAAAACAAATATCTGTTCATGTCTTTTGCCCACTTTTTAATGGAGTTATTTTTCATTTTCCTGACAATTAGTTTGAGTTCCTTATAGATTCTGAATGTTTAGTCTTTGTCAGATGCATAATTTTCAAATATTTCCTCCCATTCTGTGGACTGTCTCTTTATGTTTTTTCCTTTTCTTTTCTTTTTTTCTGGGCATAAACTTTTTAGCTTGATAAGGTCCCAGTAAATTTGAGATTTTGCTGAATTTGCTTTTGAGGACTTCGATATAAATTAATTTCCTAGGCCAATGTCCAAGAGGGTTTCTAGGTTTTCTTCTAAGATTCTTATAGTTTGAAGTTTTACATTTAAGTCCTTGACCCATTTTGAATCAATTTTTATATACTGTGATAGGCAGGAGTCTAGTTTTATTCTTCTGCATGTGGTTAGCCAGTTTCCCCAGCACCATTTGTTCAATAGGGTTTCTTTTCCCTAGTGTTTGTTTTTGATGACTTTGCCAAAGATGAGTTGGTTGTGGGTCTGTGGTTTTATTTACAGGTTCTCTATCCTGCCTTATTGGTGTATGTGTCTTTTTTTGTACTAGTACCATGTGGTTTTGGTTACTGTAGCCTTGTTGTAAAGTTTGAAGTTTGAGAGTGTAATGCCACCAACTTTGTTCTTTTTGCTGAGAATTGTTGTAGCTATTTGGAATCTTTTTGCTTCCATATGAATTTAAGTATTGTCTTTTGTAGGTCTGTGAAAAATGTTGCTGGTAGTTTGATAGGAATTGCATTGCATTTGTAGATTGCTTTGAGTAGTGCAGACATCTTAATGATAATGATTTTTCCAATCCATGAGCGTGAAATCCACTTGTCTGTATTATCTTTGATTTCTTTGAGTAGTGTTTTAGAGTTTTCATCGTAAAGACCATTCACCTCTTTGGTTACATAAATATCAAGGTTGTTGTGTCTTTGTATATATGTGTGTGTGTGCGCGCGTGCGTGCACACACACGCGCAGGCAAGTGCATGTGCACATATGCACTATTGTGAATAGCGCGAATATTGTGAATGGAATCATTGTTCTCTATTATTGGTATTCCATTTTATGGATATTCTACTTATTTGATTAACCTTTCTCCATACGTAAGCAATGCCCCATTGTCACTGTCATCAGTGCCTCTATAGAGTTGTACCCTATTACTCTATTCAGGCTCTAATACTCTACCCTGGGCTACCACCAGTGCCTCCATAGTTAGTTAGCTCTTAACCCACCCTAACTTATAATCACTTATGTTTTCTTCCCGTGTCTGATTATTTCCTTACCTTGACATCTAAGGTAGACCATTCTTCTTTATCTGTTCAAGCTCTAACAGCCTGCATTGGGCAGCTCTCAGAATGAGCAATCTCAACACTCTGTTTGGGCTCTGACACTACATGCTGGACCATCTTCTCTGAGGGGACACTCTATCCAGTTTAAGCTACAACAACCCACTCTGGTCACAAATAGTGGTCACACATAGGACACACCGCCTATCATAGCACCAACCTTGCTTCATTCTTCATAACATCTTTAGGACTGAATTCTTTAGGAAATGAAGGAACAAGGAGAAGAAGAAGAGAAAAGTGGTGTCTTTCAATACAAATACACATTCACAATTTTAGCCAATTGAGTCTCATAAAACTTGATTTTTTACCAGACTCTAGTATGCACATGATTATAATTCAACCATGATTTGACAAATGTAGGTACAGCACAATCTATTAACTATTTTTTCATTAAATTATATTGTAAAGTGTGATATGTGATCTATCAAACTAATCCATATCTTTGTTCAAGGAACTGAAGCACTTTCAACCTCAATATTAAATCAAGCCCTGATTTGTCTTACTTACTGCTCACTGGTATAAATACTACCATGAGTCCAAATTCAAAGAAAAACACAATATCTCATAGCTAGTGAGAAATGAGCTCTTTTATCTCTATTATACAAATACAGTAGACATATATGACTTTAAGAGCATACAAAACAGTAAAACACAAAATAATTATAGAGTTTTCAGTATTTATTACATTTGCTTTAACTATAATTTATTTAATTATACATGTATATGTTTTAGTTTTTGTTAATGGCTTTGTTTAACCACAGGTTCACAAAATTCCTAAAAATTACCATCAGATCTTGTGAGCAAATATAGGCCAGTTCCAGCACATCACTGAGTATTTTTCAAATTATTTGACCTCAGGACATTTTTAAAGTAAAGCTCTTATTAATATTCCATAAATAATCTTTGAGAAATTATGAAAATTATGAAAATTAGGCAATCCTATTTCCCATCTGAAATAAAAGCACTGATCTTTTGGAAAATAAAACAAATAAACTGCTTATCAGTTTTGGATAGAAACCATAACATGTTAATAAATGTTTGATCCCAGATAAGCCACTTCACTTCTCTTGGGTCTAAATATTTTACATATAACCTGAAGAACTTGTAATTTAAGCATATTCTATAAAAATTTTCAAATCTAGGCTTTAATCATAAATGGACACGATGTCTTGCTTGTTTTTCAGATTTATTGAGTTCCTGTAATGTGCCTGAGTCTGCACTCACATCTGGGTTTATAGAGAAGAATGTCACATGGATGGTACCCTGAAGGAGCTGCAAGTGTAATGAGAAAGACAGAGCATACTCAGAAAATGCTATCATAAAAAGTGATTGATAAAATCAGTTGATAAAATTGATCTCGACGAAGGTGTTTTGCGAAGACAGGGAAGAAGATAAAGAACATGCAGAAAATACTTTTTTGCTGCTATCTTTTAGGCTAGATCTATCACTGCATTGATTGTATCTTGTATCTTTCAGACCATTCTGGACATTTTTGTACTTTCAAGTAAATCATCAATGCTCTTTTAAACAATATTCCTATCTTAGCTTCAGGTTGCTATAACAAAATCATAGACTTTGTTTTTAAGCAAAATAGCCTAACCATGCCATAGAAAGATTAATTTGGAGCAGTATGAGGAACAAAGTTTAGCACAAGTCAGGAAGTTCACAAAACCTTTAAATGGCTATTGTAACAGTACAGATGAGAATGAGAACTATGGGAGAGGGAAAGGAGAGGTGGGAACAGATATTAGAGGTAAAACTTGAAAGCTTGACAAGATACACAGCAGAGAAATAGGTGGGGCCATCTAATCACTGGAGTCTGAATCATTGGAAAAACATTAGAAATCTTAAACATAGTATAACAAAGATGAAGACCAGAGGAAGAAGAATGGCTTCCAGAGCTATTTTGAGTGGATCAAGTTGGAGCATTTAGTGGAATTAACAGGTAGTCAAGCTTGGCAAAACAAATAGAAAAGGAGTAAAGTCGGGACTACATGTAATGATTTCATTCTCCTCCCCCTTGACTGAGATTTATACTCATAGCATGAAGGAGATTTCTAGAAGGAGAATGCAGAGAAGGTCTAATAAAGACTTGATAATCTAGGAAGTTTTTTCATTAGAAGAATTGGGGATTAAATAAAAACTAGAGGCTCCTTTGCAAAGTGTTTTAAGTTCATTTTTATCATTAGACTTCAGCCCAAATCTCAGGTCTCCTAACAGCCCACTTGCTTTTCGCCCATCACAGCTATTTCTAGTCTTGGATGTTTAGGAACTCAAGTAATCTAATTTATTTTATGAAATATTAATGAATGAGGGTGGGTTTTAGCATTTCAGAGGGATGATGCCCTGTATTAATTAATCTAATCAATAACACTCTTACCAACATAATATGTACTAGTTTATTACAATACCTCAAATACCTCCATTTCACTTTTTGCAGTTCTATGGTGAACTATTTATAAATATATCTTCCTGTGCCTCTATTGTAATAAAAAAGATACCCTTTTCTATCTGTATTCTCTTTGTGTTATTGTCTTCATATCTATATGTCTTTTACATCCCACACAATAAGAACAGACATACTTCCTTCAAAACATCAAACAAATAACTTTGAAAATTCCTTATGGATTTTATATATCTATATACCTATATGAATGTGTTTGTGTGTGTGTACATTATGTGTGGTTCTCAATAAATAGATAGATGATAAAAAGATAGATGATAGATAGAAAATAGATAGAATATAGCTAAATAGATATATATAGAGAGTGCATATGTATATAACTGTATTTCTCCCGATGATAGATTTTAACTTCAATAAACAGAATTTGAGTATTCACCGTGAGACTTAGTTGAAGAATGCAAGACATTGCTTCGATATTTCTGTACCTGTGAGTGTCATGGGTATTCTGTCATTTACCTCTCAGATTTAGCCCCTCTCCTCGTCTTGTTCTATAGTACAGGACAATGCATTTCCAAAGAACCCTGCCTTCTGGTTTCTGGGTAATTTTGATCTTTGGACAACATCAACAAGACAAGAGGGTAAGAAGAAAGATGTCTCTTCCCATCTTTCTCCATTTTGGGTAACATATATGGCAGCAGCTGCCTGTCTTTTGTGACTCTCTGTCCCCTTGGCCAGGTCTCCCTCCATATATCCACCACCATTCCAACTTCTGCTAAGTGGCCCAGAATTTAGTCTCTGGTAAGAATGTATCATCTCTAGTCATCCCAGGCTTAGTAGCAGTTTCATATATTACTTAATACCTAAAATATCTCACAGACCCCAGTTCATGTTTTTCACTCATCTACCACTCATATAATCAATTCCTTGCACTAAAATTTTCAGTGTGAATTTTCAAAAGTGGTTTCTGCTTTTTGACTAGATCCTGAAAGATACAAATGTCTTCTTTAGAATTTCTCTTTTGCTCAGTCGTCTGAGAGGTAGAGAAGATTGAGATAAGACTTTCTATCTAAACAGGTTAATTCATAGTGAAAATGCATTTGACTTGGATTAAACACCTAGATTCAGAATTTTTGAATAAATCTTTTAAAAATGTTTATGACTGCAAAAAGATACATGGCTATTGTTTAATTCAGAAATAATAAAGTAAATAGCAAAAGTCACAAATAAATCACATTTATGCATTTCTTTCTAGATATTTTCTATATAGTTACAATATTATGTATAGGCAAGCATATATATATTGTGTAAGTCATTATTCAAGAAATATTATAATTACACATGCAGCTTGCTTTCTTGTTCATTTAAAAATCCATCTTAGACATCTTTTTATCTCCTTTTAATGACTGCATTCATTTATTCACTCATTCACAACTATTTGTTGGGTTCCTAGTAAATGCAGGTGCTGTACTAGGCTGCAAATAAACAATAAACTATAAATCAAAATTCCTTCCTTGGAGAGATTTCATTTTAGTGTAGGCAGATAAATATGCATGGATAGAGTGAATATGCAATATGTCACGCAGAAACAAGCGCTGCAGAAGAAAGATAAACAGGGATAGGTTGGAAAGGGAGTGTGATTTGGAAGAAGGAATGAGTAGGTGACATTTGAACAGAGATTTGAGGGAGCACAGGAAGTGGAAGAGCAAAGGACTGTGATCTGACTAAGGGAGAAAGCAAGGGCTCCACTATGTGAGAGAGAGTGAGCGGATCAACCAGGAGAGGATGGAGGAAGAGGCTCAGAAGTCCTCTGCCTGGGTAAGCTGTCATTCGTTGCTGCAGTCCATGCTGCTGACGAGTCCTCAGGCTCATCACGTCTGTGTTTGCCTGTAGCTAGTGCTGCAATGAACTGCTTGGTAAATATATTTATATACATGCGTAAATTTCTTACAGCATACATTTTCAAAACTTTCTGAGATCGAATATACGTATTTTGCATTTTCAAAAATATCAACACATTGACATAATCACTCACAAACTGGTGAATTCAGATCCTTGGTGTAGTATGAGAATATTAGTCCCTGAATCTGTACACAGGCTACCTTCTATGGCACATGGGACTTTTCTGATGTGATTAAGTTAAAAAAGTTGAGGTGGATTATCTGAGTGGGCCCAATATAACCATAAGATAAAAGAGAAAGGTAGTAAAATTAGTCCAGAGGGATGCAATGGGGGCCAAACTCCACTGGCCATTGCTGGTCTGAAAGCAAAAAGGGGCCACGACCCAAGGAATGCAGGTAGTTACTAAATTTGTGTACGTGATATAAAGTAATCGGATTGCCTTTTCCTTAACAACTTTTATATCTCTTGCTCCATGCCTTTGTCTGTTTGTGTTGTAATATTAAAGAACAATGGTTATTTTGTGTTGTTTCTGATGTCAAAAAAAAAGACAAGAAAGCAAATTCTCTTTTAGAACTTCCACAAAGGAATTCAGCCCTGCTGACACCTATTTCAGACCTGTTTAGACTTCTGAACTTCAGATAAAAAAGATAATAAACTTACGTTGCTATAAGCCGTTAAGCTTATTATAATTTGTTATAGCAGCAAAAGAAAACTAACACAGTTGGTAAAGAGTTGCTTCTAGCAGAGTAGATAAAAGTTTGCATTCTGGAGCTAGGCTTGCTGAGTTCAAATCCCAGCCCTGCCGCTTATTAATCATGAGACCGTAAGTTCTTTAATGTCTCTGTGTCTGTATTTCTTCATTTTGAAATTGAGAAGAATGTTAATAGTAATGACTTTATTGTTTTGGCTTTGCTTCTGTTTGGGAGGGGTTTATTTTTAGGATAAGGTGAGTTCGTGTATGAAAACAATGCTTGAAGCAAAGTCTATTATACAGATAACTTTACACAATGGTTATTTTTATTATGATTATATAACAATTTTGTCTTCCTCTTCTGTAAAACAGAACAAATGCCAAGTTTTTGGAAATAGTGTAATACTTTTTTTATATTGCTATGTCACATGATAAATATAAATATATATGTATATGTATATATATGACTAAAAATCTTCACTCTTCCTCTCTTTCCATGTCTACACATGCACAGACACACATATGCGTGATATGTACAAATATAGATACAGATACTGATATGTGAAGGCAGTAGGCATTAAACATGGAATAATGAAAGTGCTCAAAAAATGTAATTTTGAGTCACCTTAGGGTTGAGATGCAATTCATGCTTAGTTCTGTCAACTGTGGGCCAAGAATATCTGGTTCTTTTTTTTTTTTTTTTCTCTGAATTTCATCCAGGAACAAAAGAAATGAAGAAAATATACCAGGAAAAGCAATAAACTTTAGTCATGCCCAAGGGCTAATCCATCTCACAAAAATAGCAACCCTTGGCATGTACTTTTTCTCCCTTTCTCTGGGAGCAGGACTTCCCTAAGGAACCAGAAATAACATCTTATTTTGTGCCATGAGGTTCTGATAAGACCCTTCCTGAGAACTGCCACCAGGTCTTTGTTTTTCATTGCCTTTGTGTCTTATAGGGCACTAGCAATTAAGGCAATAATCTTATCTCATCTAAATGAATTACGGGTTTTGAGAAGAACAGAGAATTATTACTATTCTTTGGTCTAGATTGCAATAGTTTTAAAGGAGATAAATATGGCATGTAGTCATTAGTTATTTTGTCAAAGTTTCTTTGATGGGAAATGCCAGTTGCTACTTCCTCATAAATCTGGGCCTAGTGGTTATGTCCCAGAACCTTCTGCTGAGAGAGGCAGGACATTCTGACAACTATGGAACTATTGAAAGTAGCGTGCTGTACATTGTTCACAATACAAGAACAAACCAACTGTGCTGTCCATTAAAAGAGGACCGGATTAAAAAAATGTGGTACATATACATGATGGAATATTACACAGCCATAAACAAGAACAAAATCATGAACCTCACAGCAACTTGGATGGACTTAGAGTCTATAATACGGAGTGATCTTTTACGGAAGCAAAGAACTGAGTATCACATGTTCTCACTCAGCGGATCTTGAATAATGGTCACAATACTACAAGAAAGGGATTGGCAGTAGTGGGAAACTGCCAGGGGAGGGGGAGTAGGATTTGCAGTTGAGGGAAACTGCCAGGGGAGGGACGAGCACACCTCATCAACAAGAGTACCTGCATAATAAACATTTGTATACCTAACCCTGAATTGTACCCCACATCTTTAAAATAAAAAATTCAAAGTTAAAAAAAGTAGCATGCTGTATAAGAAAGAGAACCAGAAGAGATCCCCAAATCCAGAAGAGAATCAAAAATTTGACTGATTGTAAACTATATGACACTGATCAAGCACTAATACTGTGGTAAAATGAAGAGTACCTGTTCAGCTCTCCTGAAAAAACTGGGGTAGGAGGTGGGGATTGAATGAAATGACCTTGTTAACTCCTTGTCCTATAACCATAAGTTCTTTCTTTTTCACTATGTTCTTAGCTTTGTAAGGTCAATTGACCTCATCTTTTTATTCCAGTACTGAGCACAATGTCAGGAACGAAATAATAACTCAATAATATGTAAATAACTGATTAAATGTACTATATATGGACTTGCATTTTAAGTTCTACAACACTGGTCAAGTGTAATGGTGTTATGTTTTTCGTGATGTCTCTAAATATCTTCGCTGGCTTCTAAGAAACATCACAGCTTCTAATTAAAATGACTACTAGAGGTACTCTTTGCTGTTGACGTTTTGGCAGAGTCATCTAGAACCTATGTGAGTATTGCTAAAAAGAGGATGCATGTTATGTCCCCCCAGTATCTTGTCTCAGAGATCCCTTCCAGAAGGGATTGCCTGGTGTCTGCAGTATGTGACAGCATGCCATAGAGCAGGTGTGCACCGTTTCTGTATCTATGCACAACATATGAAAACACTTAACAGGTGTTACTCTTCATGACTGGTTTTTTAAAAATTCCACAGCTTTACTAAAACAGTTTAATTAGAAGCTATTAGAGGTGATAATGAACTGGCCATATCTTTTGCACAACTGTTAAGGATTTTGAAAAAAAAGAGAACAGAGTTCTCCAAGGGATAGCAGGTAGAAGATTTCTTTAAGGGTAATCATTCACAGGCGTTTTCTCATCTGATGAATCATTTTTGGCTATTTTTGCTCAGGTAAAAATAAAATTAACATTTTATGTTGTCTACGTACTTCAAAGAGTGATTCCAAGAACTTGCAGAAAATTGGGAAAGTGAGACAGGGAAGAGGAGGAAGCCTACCCCAGTCTCTTCAGAGGGCTGAGCAGGTGCACTTCAAAGTTTTCATTGTCAGGTTTTCTTGTCAGTTTTACCACAGTGTTAGTACTTGGTCAGTGTCATGTAGTTTACAATCAGTCAAATTTTGGATTATCTTCTGGATTTGGGGTTCTCTCCTGGTTCTCCTTCTTATACGGCATTATTGACCAGGATACATTTTTGAGCAGGTTATCTCTATGGGTCACCAGGGCACAATGCCCACCGGAGATCTCTGGGAGATAGCATGGAACACACTTTAGGGTTAGAGCAACCGAGGAGTGAAGCCCTTAGGTTATTTATCTACTAACTTTCATCAGTCAATGGTTGAGGGAAGCTTCCAGAGGGTGTTAATTCTCAGTACTTTAAGGCTACCCTGCTCATGAGCAAAGAGGGCTTCAGCAGCCAGAGAAAGCACCCAGGCAAAGATTTGCAGTTGCTTAAAATTGATTAACTGGCTAGTGAATGGGAAGTCCCAATGCTGGGTGGTCTGGGCACACAGGCATAAGGTAAAATAACTGTATGATATCTCATCACATTACTATGCTACTGGTTTTTTTTTTATCAGCTTTGAGAACAGACTTTAATTATCCACATTTTAGAAATAAGTCAGTGAGTATAAATCCATGTGAAACTTAGAAAAGGTACCTACGAAAAGAGATGTATTAAATTGTTATAAAATCAACATTGTGGAAGGCTGAGTACATTGTTATTGTTCAAAAGGTGTTCATTCACTTCACACTCATTAAGATGACTATAATAAAAAGAAAGAACATTAAAAAAATGTGGCTTGAGCTCTCCCTTAAAAAGTTAAAAATTTCCAAGGATATTTTTCTGATCATCTATTCCATAGTTTGAAAATGATCTCTTGGTGATGTTATGAACCTTTTAAATTTTACTTCTAGCATCATTGCTCTTTCCTCTTCAAATCCATTTTCACACCACTACAAATGTGTCGTTTATATAATCAGATATGTTCTCATTACTTGTCTTTAAAATAATCTTTGGTGTTCCAAGAGACGTCCAAGAAAAGCTATTCCCCAACTTTTTCACTTCATGGCCCATAGGAAATAATATCAGTATGGAACTTGGAAATAAATAGACGAATGTCTTATGGCCAGAAGTGACTGTCAACTTTTGGCACACCTGGTGTGAAACCCTAAAATGAAGAATGATCCCATCAACAGCATGGCATCCATGCACTTTTCCACAAAACTAAGTCAGCATTCTGTGTTGGAGTACTAGAGATGGGATTGATCTTCCTGCATGCAACAAACAAACAAATAAAGATACAAAATATGTGAAATAATGGTTTTAGCAACGCTATGCATGAAGTAACAAAGGACACGGACTCCTGAAAGATGCAAAGCAAAAGGGGTGAGGGCATGATTGCTCTTTTGGGGGCTAACAGCACAGGGTAGAAGAACCCGGGCAGAGCTATAGTAGATTCTTGAATAGGAAGGCAGAGTTGAAAGTCCAGAGAAAATGAAACAGCTACAGTTTATGAGAGACTACCAGAGAGGTGAGACATACCCAGAGAGAGCTCTCCAGAAATCTGGAAAAGGTACTTCGCAGGTATTCGTCTGAGTACTGGGAAATAAATAGATGTGAGTAAACTACCTAAGGCCAAAAAAAGAGCCACCTGAAAGGCTTAGATATGTGTTCCATGCTAATACAGGAATAGAATCTGTTTTCATCAGCCAGATTGGAAAATTCCATGATTCATCGGGCCCTGGGTAGATTACAAAAAGGATAGTGTTTGTTTCAGTGGTGAGGAAAGACTAGTCTTAGGTTCTGTTCTGCTACCAAATGCTTCATGAATTATTAACTTTTCTAGTCTTGTTAGTAGGAACAGACACTATTCCTGACCCTATATTTGGCTTCAAGAATTAAACCTTCTAATCCTCTTGAATAGTACTTTCCCTGACCTCACACAGTAGAACTGCATTCCAGAACAAAGCCCAAGAATATCTAAAGGATGACAAAAATATCATCGCTTAACAAGATAAAATTTATAGTGTCTGGCATCCAGTTAAGAAATGCCAGGCATGTAAAAATTAAAATCAAACCCATACAAAGAAAAAAAAAAGATTGATCTATATAACCTAACCCAGAAGTAACACAGATGTTAAAATAAACATCTTAGAGACACTAAGTCAGTTATTGTAATGTAGTAAAATAGTAATATAAATATTATAATGGAGTAACAAATTTAGTGTCCTTCTCTGATTATTAAAAAAGTTCAGTAGAGATACAAGATTTATTTTAAAATTCCAAATCTAACTTCTAGAGATGAAGAAAATTATTTGCAAAATGAAAAAAAAGCAATGAATGAGACCAATAGCAGATTAAACATTGTAGAAGAAAAGATTAGTCAACACAAAGACACAGCAATAGAAACCATCCAAAATGAAACACAGAGAAAAAAAAAGGATCTGAAAGAAAAATAAACAGAGCACTATAAAACAATATGTAAATAAACAATTGTGTCCGTGTCCCACTAAAATTTGACTTATTTTAAGTTTCAAAGGCCATAGTTTACTGGTCCTCATTTCAGAAGAGAGCAGAGATAAACTTAAGTGCTCAATGTTCCTTGTTGAACTAATAGCTCAATGTGTCCCATCCCTGATAAAATATACCCATTGCTTAGCATAATTCCTGATATATAGGTGGTAAATTATTTAATATTTATTATTTAGTAATAAATTTCCACCAACTTTTGTTGCATGAATAAATGAAACAATGAATCAATCTATTTTAGAAAATCCTCAAAAAATTTCAGCTCCAGGATTTCTCCCTTTGATAAAATTGTTTGAAGCTACTATCTTCTTTTCCCTCAAAGGGTATAGCCTGGTATGAAATGTTTACATCTGGCCTAATGCTTTTATGGGACAAGAAAATAGTCTTCGAGTATATTCTGCAATCAATTTCTGGAAATGGAGAGAGGACTTGCTTTCCATTTAACTTGAATGAGGTAGATGCCCTTCATCTGAAATTCATCAATGTTGTAAAAGCCATTCCTGGTGAAAACACAGGTGCTGTTTTTCCATAAATTATTTGGGCCTCTGTGGAGCCCAAGCAAAACAGAAACGGCAGGGAGTTTACAAAATTGCTTTCTATATTTGAAAATGCCACCTAAATGGAAAATGAAAAGGAGAAGCATCTGGCCAAGTACAAGTTTTTGTGGAAAAAAGAAACGGGGAGGAGACAGAGCCCAGAAGGATTTTATTTCATTTGAAAAGACACTTCTCTTCTCACAAGAAAATTTTGGATTATCTGATAAGATAGCAAACATTCTATTATGGGATCATAAAACAACCCAATCTTGTGAGTGAATGGCTTCTAAAGACCATCTATTCTAGTTCAAGTTGCATTCCATGTTTGAATTTTCTATACCCTATTCCACCAAATGGACATTTGCTTTGTGTTTGAGCACCCTGGGGACAAAGCACTTACTACTTCTGAGATGTTCCTCCATATTTATAGAGCTTGTTCATTCTTTTCTAATATCTATAAAAAGACTAGCTTCTGCTTATTTAAATCCGTTTTCTGTTTTCCAGTCATATATCCACGAAATGGCAGGAACTGACAGAGAAAGGTTTTAGAGGCAATCACAACTAAACATAAGGCATCGAATAAAGAACTAGGAAGCAAGTTCATTTTAACATTGAACATTTGTTTTGTCACTTGCAAGTTGTTTGAACCTGGCACCCTCTGAGATTTACTGAGATTCAGTTTTCTCACTTATAAAAAGGTAGTACTAAGTGACATCAATACTTATCAAATTCTTGTGTGTTTCAGAATTACTAGAAGATTGTGGAAATACAGATTATGAAGCCCCACACTCAGAGTTTCTGACTCAGTAGGCTGGTATAGGCCCTGGAGTTTGCATTTCTTTTTTCCAGGTGACATTGGTACTGGTCTATGAGGTACACATTGAGAGTCACTAATCTAGAGAATCCTAAGGCGAAAGCTTCAACATGTGTCTGAGAACCACATGTTTGGTGAGCTGCGTTCCAAACAAAAGTAACATGCGTAAGTAGATTTTGGAAACTGTTAATACTCTGTCCCCTTCTTTGAGGGCCCAATTTCACATTGGCATGATACAGATTGTGATAAAATATTATAGCTAAGAAATTAACACCTTTAATTTACATTTGAATTAGTTTCTTTTTATTTAACATTCACAAATATTTTGACCATATTTAATATGTTTTCTGATATTTTCTGATATTTGATCCATGGCTATCATTACTATTATGGAGTATAGGGAGTTAGTCTGAATTTCTTCTAGGTTTTAAGTTTGTTGAGTACTGTGGACTATGTTTAAAAACATATGGAATTTATAAAGTATATGTGAAAATGTCGACACTTGATCCTCCAATACTGAGTTTTCTACTATACAAGTAGGATCCAATCAGGAAAGAGAAACCATACAGAAATTTGAATATGGTAAATTTAATATGCAGAATTATTAACTGTAAAAGGGCATTGGAGTAATGAAAGATAACCAAGACTGTAGTGGGAATCTACATGGGGAAGGCACACCTCATCAACAAAGGTACCTGCCTAATGAACACTTGTATACTTAACACTGAATTGTACTCCACATTTTAAAAATAAAAAATTAAAAGAAAAAAAAGAAAGATAGCCAAGAAGTAAAGTGAAGTCTAAAGAATACAAGAATAGAAGATACAAGAAGTAGCCATTACCCCTAGGGCCCAAAGAAGAGGCCCTCCAGAGATGAGTCAGACTTTCTTAGAGAAGTCACAAAAATCACTCATTGAATAACAGAGAAATCCTTGTGCTGCCATGCCAGAGGAACTTTTTGGCAATGATTCCCCCAAAACTTGCTAGAATTGTGCTTTGTTTAGTCCTGTAGAAATCTCCTCATAGGTAGGTTTCTCAGAGGAGGCATTCAACTATATGCCTTCTTAAGAGAAGAGGGGTTCTGAGGAACTGCAGTAGCCAGGTACCAGAGAAGCTGCATATGCTCCAGAAACCAAGCATTCAGGAAACTGTGTTGCTGCAGGGTCTGGATGCTGAATAAGCCAAATACACTTAGGGTCCTGCCAGGAGAGCATAGCAGAACCAGGAAGGAAACCTCTCTCTCCTGCAATATCTCTCTAGTGTTGTCTACGTAAAAAAAAAAATCTTAGCATTGTGCCAGGTAGTTAAATAAAAAAATTTACCAAACCCATCTCAATTTTCATAGATCAGGAAATGAAGAGTAGATTAAGAGCTGAGAGTATATCAGTTGATAACTGGCAACTGTGTCTTGCTTTGGCCTGTATTAGCTTTTGGAAATTCTATTCAACAGCTAATTCATTTTCTATGAATCAAACTTTATTCCAGGCATTCTGTGTGATACGTTTTTTAACTCCCCTGACCTACAATGGGGTGGGGAGGCAAATAATCTATATAACTAAATATGTTCATTCTTACCCATATACGTTTATTATATAAATATTTAAGGAGTGCTAACTATGAAAATAGCAATTTGTTACATGATGAGCGCTATCATAAGTATAGAGTATCACAATCTAGAGTATAAAACAAAAAATTAAACAATGTAACCTAAATATCGATTTATATTTAGCTAAGATTAAATTTCAGTTTCATTTCACAGGAGCTTATGCTACCATTGTCACCTACAACTCTGAGCTCCTGATTCCAATGAATTTGATACATTATTAATGATGATGTAGCCCCTTTCAAAAAAATCTACCATATAAGATCTCTGCATATGGCAGACTTTATTGGAATAAATAAGATGAAGAAAAAAATGCACATAAGATAAGGCAAACAATGTAAAATGGCATGTCATTCAAACTTGTTAATAATCCTTTGGTCATGCAAAATTCTGTGTTCACCACAGAATTCTTCCAGTGGTTTCTGTCACTTCATGTAGTTTCAGCTTCAGACTACTTTCTGATTTGTTTCTTCTTCTCTGGTCTTCTATTTCTCTGTCTCCAGACTTCTAACATTAACCCTAGGAAGTCTCACATTTTCTAGCTATTTTATGTTGGGCCAGTTGAACGATTTCCAGTTCAATTCCCTCGTTCATCTATAAGATTTGAATACTGAAACCAATCTAGGTGGTAAATAGAATAGAACTCTGTATAAGACAGTAGTCACCTCATTTCTTGCAACACTAGTTCCTTGGGAAATAGACTCTGAGACAGAGTTTATCGAACAGAGTATTTCCTATGAAATGCCCTTGAGACCAACACCTGTGGAAAGGAGGTAAAGGAAGTAGGGTTAGGCAGAGGGGAAAGTTGAGTTGAAATACTGACTTGGTAACCTCCATTCAACCCACGGGGGTGCTGAAGGTACAATGTCCTCTTTTGCTTTCCTCCTTGGGCTAAAATATCGGGATTTTTATAGCCTCACCTCAATCTGTCATTACAGATAGATTGCCCTGAGAAGCCCATGGTTTCGAGCAAAGTGGATCTCTTTAGACAAAACTTGAAAGTTTTGACAGTCTAAAGGCTATCTACAACACCTCCCAAAATTGAGGCAATACATTTTTCTTTAAAGGGAGATCTGGATGGTTCATCATTGCTTATTCCAAAATCTATCCCTTGTGCCACTCACATCCACCTTTTCGTATGCCTTTGTGGTGAGTACCTTCTGGGTTCCTACCAGGCAACTAAAACGAGGTATGTTAGTGAGAAAAACTACAACCCTTGTCATGGCAGTTAATCTTGGGACCACAGATGAAACTCATCATCTCCATCCTCCATTATCCAACATACTCCGTTATCCAACATATTATCCATCTCCATTATCTTTTACTCAGTTACCACCTCTGCTGATCTTGGAGGCTTACCTGTGGCCAAGCCCAGACCCGCCACCTCTCCCATATCCTCTTATTATGCACTTCCCAAGCCACAGATTCTGTACTTGTGCATTTATCAACATCATTGGGCTAGTTGATTCCTTGGGCACCAAAGATATTCAAATTTAGCTCTGTTGTGTAAAAGATGCCATACATTTGGTGGGTGATTAGGGCTAATTACCTCTGTCAGACAGTGACTCTTCATCTTGCCTTCTGGTCCTTAGACACCAGGAACCTGAAGCACTCAGGCACAGCCATAGCTTCCTATACAACCCTTGCTTTGTCCCCTTGTGAAAATGTTCTCCTTTTGGGAATTAGGACCTACCACACTGCAGAGAATATAGTTGCAGAAATAGGAAGCTCAAACTCTCTGAATGAATCACTGGAAGTGACAGTAAGAGGGCCATACCTGCTTCCATCCCTTGGTCCTTAGGCCCATGTATTATTCCTATTGAGGCATTGTATCACATAAAAGTTTTTTGATTCAGTGCATACATTCCAAAACCTCTGGAAAGATATCAAAAAACCCCTCAGGGTCTCTTCACTGAGAGAAAGGAAGGGAAACTGCCAGGGGACGGGGGTGAGATTGGCAGTTAAGGGAAACTGCCAGGGGGGTGGGGGGCACACCTCGTCAAGCACAAGGTACTTTCATAATGAACATTTGTACACCTAAACCTGAATCATACCCCACATCTTTAAAATTAAAGGTTAAAAAGAAAAAAAAAAAAAGACACAATTCAGAATCCATACCACGATGAAGGTCTAGCTCCTTGTTATCTCTCTGACATCATCTGCTACCACTTTCTTCTTTTAGAGTTTTTTTGTTCCAACTACTCTGTTTTCTTAATGTTTCTTGAATATTCTAGACATATTCCCATATACGAGACTTAGTATTTTCTCCTTGTTCTGTCAGGTATGCCATTCTTATGATATCTTCCGCTTATCTCCTCCAACTATTTCAGATTGTCTTCTCTGTGAAGCTTTCCCTATTTTAAGTTATTTGCATTCCCTGTATCCTCAGGACATCATATTCTCTACCTGCTCTAGTTTCTACTCTTGTTTATGGTACTAATCAACATCTGAAACCCTATGCATTGATTGATGATTGATTGATTGTCTCCCACTACCAGTATGTAGGTTTCATGAAGGTAAGTTTTTGTGCATTTTTAAAATTTAAGTTTTAATTTTTTAAGCTTTTATTTCCTCTATGCTTAAAACAGTGTCTGGTACATAGTAGGTGCTCAATACCTATTTGTTTAATAATTTTTAAAAAAGAAAAGTGTCATTGTTATTATCATTGTTCATTTACTAGTACTAGTGTAAGAAAGTATAACTAGGTCTGTGAAAACACTGACTAAAAAGTATTTGCTGGACACAAAAAATGAGGTATCAAGTCAAGACAGATGTGAAGAAACTACACTTTTCAACCTTATGTTTTCAAGGCTTTCTTCATTAAATTTCATGTTGAAGAAATAAAATAAAAAACGTGAAAGTAAGAGTGATGTTGAGTTTTCAGTAGCATCTGTGTGACTTTGGCTTAGAATTACAGCCTGTTAGAGCCTGAAGGAACTTGCAGAAGGACAATGTGATTTATGGAAGAATAGCGTCTATTTTTCATTAGTGGTGCTTTCTCTTTAAAACCAAGGACAGCTATTTAACTTGAATTTCAAAAAATCTAAGTTTTTGAGTTAGAGGTTGATACTGAGAAATGTGAGAACTTTCAAGCGTTATAGATTCCACTTAAGCAAAGGAAGTTCATATGTTCCAGCATGAGAAATATTAGGGCTTATTTCATTCTTGTATTGCTATCAAATCAACATGATGCATATGTGCAAGCATTTATTTACTCAGTAAACTTTAAAAATACTTTGTTGGTCTCTAAGATGTGCCAAGTGTTGTGTAAAGTACTACACGAAAATTAATGTGACAAAATCCAAGGCCTTGAAGGTCTCAGACCCTAGAGGTAACAATATATAAATAACTAACATGAATGTTAATAGAAGTGCCAGATGGATAATATACATACAACTGTAGAAGGAAAAGAGAGGTGAATTGGAAAAGGTACTGCACAGGTAACGATTTCAAAGCTGTACCCTGAAGGGTAAGTATGACTTTTCATGGTTGGAATAAAAAGTATTTTTTTTTTTTTGGGCAGAGAGAATCATGTATATTAAAAATTTTGATTCATAAAGAGTTTGCTATGTTGAATGAGTTGTATATTAATAATGAGACTAATAGCAGCAAACACCTTTATATCACAGAAAAGACATCACGATCTGTTAGAAGTGATTTATATCTACATTATGTTTGCTCCTCCTAATAATCTTCTAAAGTAGGTACACTTATTATATTCATTTTGAAGATGAAGTGGGTTGGTCCAGATCCTTCAAGAAGTAAATGTCAAGATAAGGTTAGATATCAAGGAATTTATCAGGAAAAATACCTGTCAGAGAAAATGGAGAGGTATCCAGGGGAGGCTAGAAGGGCTATCAGACCACAACACAGGTCTAACCTTAGTGAAGGAGTCACAGAAGGAAGAATTGTTGAGTCGAAGCTTTTAAAACTATGATACAGTCTGAAGAAGTTCCATAAGGCCAATAGGGAATCGTCAGACTAGAGACAGATATTAGAGAATTCCTGTGATTCCCAGGAAGGGGTCTGTGTTAGTACCCCTGCTGTTTTTCCTCATTTCCTGCAAAAAGGCTGGGGGAGACATGGGCTCAGTATGAAGGTGGTGGTAAATTTCAGAGGGTGATGTCTGGAGTCATTAGTTCATCTGATGTCTCCTGAAGTCAGAGATCTAAGAGGCGCATACTCATGGTCACCTCTTGAAGAAGTTGAAAGAACAGAGAGATAATTCCACTGAGCTCACAGAGATGACAAGTGGCTGTTCTCAGGCAGTTTGATTCCAAAGTCATGCTTAAAGCATAGTACACATTAAAGCAGTTTAAACTCAAATTATGTTTCAATTTGAGAATACTCATTCTGGTAACTATATGATAGATAGAATAACATAATGAAAAAAAATTGAAGTTAGAAAGACCAGAAAGAAGGCTGATCTCATTATTCAGAAAATAAATTTTGAAGGTCTAAATAAAAAAAGAGTCACGGCAGAGAGTGGGAGGATTTAAAAACTATTTAATCAGTAGAATCAATAGGATTTGGTTTCTGGCAGGATGTGAAGTAGAGAGAAGATTGTAAAAACATCGTAAATGTTTCTAGCATTAGAAGATTGAGACTATTTGAAGAAACTGAGGCTATAATAGTGGCTTGGCAAGAAAAGAGTGAATTCTACTTTGGATATGTTGAGCTTGAGAATTTTTAAAAATATATATATTTAAGACTTTGCTAGGCACAGTGAAACCTCTAAAGCATTACAAAGCCTATTTTTGTCTTTTGTTGGATTTTTATTACTTATAATCAATTTGTGTAATTTAAGAATTAGCACTGGTGGTAGGTATGCTTGTAAGAGTAAGCATTTTATTGGCATTGAGATTGACATTCAGCAAAGTTGGGAAGCTCTTCCAAGATCATATGATTTATGAACAATGGGATCCATGTCAATAACAGCTGGCCATGCTTTGCCTTCTGCACAAAGATTTTTTTTCCTTTGAGTACAAGAAGAGAGAAGTTGAAAATATAAGGAGGAACTTAACTGAAATTTTAAACAGCAGACTAAAAGGTTGAGCTGCATCATATGAGGAGAATTAAAACTGATGTCAAATAACAAATTAGCATTTACAAGCTTTTTTATGCACTTCTAAAATAAATCTTTATGATAAGCCTGTAGTGTAGCCTGGGAATGTGGCCACTTTGCAGAGATGGATACTAAATTTGATAATGTAAGTAACTTGCCCAAGGTCATATAGGTTCTGGGTTAAGGAGTCAAGATATGATGTCAAGTCTTCAGGCTCCATATTCTGTGGGCAGGTTATGAAAAGCTCTCGAATTCAGAAATAGGAAAACTACAATGGTACCTGAAGATGACTTGTTTAGTATCCAAGAATAGAAATAACTAGAAAGTGGGACGACCAAAGACGCAGGTGAGTAAGGAAAAGACTGACATGTACTTATAATATATACACACTTTACAAATATATTGATACTGTCAACCTTACCTGGAACAGCATAAAACAAAAGGACAGAGCTGTCCCAACCTGACATACTCAACTTGACAGGTGATTCACATTGGCTCAAAAGGGCTGCAGTTCACAAGGAAGTTGTGTGACTTTTGTAAGTCTATTTTTATACTGACTTGATGAATGGTGAGGTCGTAACTTCAGCCACAAGCACTAAAACTCTGCTTTGTGGATAGAACAGTAGAAACAATAGAAACACAATCTCACAGTGATTATCAAAGACAGATTCAATTTTTTCCTAAGAAATGCATTTATTTATGCATTTGTATAGAATAAAAAGAGATTGTGAATGAAGAAGAAAGAAAGCAAAGCCTCTGAGAGATATAAGAGAAAATAAACTCATGACACTCAAAGTGGAAGGCAGAATTATTCTCAGGGGGGAAAGCTGTCTTCTACAAGAGCTCCCTCTAATAGATCTGCTTGGAGACAAAGTCAACATGTGACAGAGTGATATAAAATCACTCTATATCCAGAGCTATAGAAGAATCCCGGAAATTAAGACGTGTGCAATTTGTAGGGAGGTGCAGTGGTGTATAGAAAAATAAAGATGAACATTTAAAGCGAGAAGAAGGAAGAAAGGGAGGGAAGGCAGGGACAAAAAGAAAATAAAAAAAATAAAGAGAGAGACAGACAGGAGAGAGGAGAGAGGAATTGAGAACTACCTATTGCAGGTGTGAATAAGAAAGCTTTTAAATAGCGGGGTTGTTTAATATTTAGTGTTCAATTATAGATAATGCTCTCCTTTTTTGTATTTCTGCAACTGCATTTAAATTTTCTGTAAAATTCTCCTCTGTGTGAATGCCTTCTGTGAGTGGTGTTTTGGTGAAAATCAAGGAAAAGAAGTAGTGTTTTATGACTGAGGCAGACTGGGAAAAAAGAGGGGAAATAACCAAGAGAGAAGATAAACACATAAAAATAAAGAATCAGTGGGATAAATGACAATGAGCAGTGAGTAGACATGGCCCTTGGGACCCTGGGGAAGGGTATTAGATTTTCAGAGGCAATACAGTTGCATTGGAGCCAATCCTCTTTTCTCTTAAAAGAAAGGAGAGCCCCGCTAATGTTTAGTTATTTGAATGTTCGCCCTTTGTTTCTGTGGTATTGACCTTACTAATTTTGTGATTATTATGGTCAAAAAAAGTCACTCATTTTGTTAAAAACTTACTAGAAGCAGAAAGAGTATAGTCTTTTACTGTGTGGTCTTGGACACATTAACCTCATTTTTTTCTAACTTGTAAAATAAGCTTAATAATAGGTGATAATACTTATTCAATAAAAATGGGTTATTATTATTGCTCCACACTTATTGGTCTCTGGATTATCAATGGTCTTACTGTCCTCTAAATATATTTCCCCATAGATAATACGCAATCGTGTTCTCATAAGTTCTGTTACAAACAGAACTTAGTCCCAGTACTCTAGGAATTAACCTTGCATTACCCTGTCTTCTGTCACTCCACATGCTGCCTTCATAGCCAATCCATCAATGAGTCCAAGTGAGTTTAGCTGAAAACGCTTTCCGATGCCAGTCTACTTCACTCTGTCTTCACTCTGCCTCCCCCGCAGACACTCGTGTTTGAGCTGCTGTCCTCTCTTGCCTCATGGCAGTTCTAGTGGTTTCTAGAAAATGAAAATCAGGGCATATCACTCTCACATCTAAGACTTGCCAACAGCTTTCTGTCATGATTAGAAGAAAATCCAAACACTTTAGAATAATTTATCAGGTTCTACTTAATCTAGTTGCCTACTGAATTTGTCTCATTTTCTCTTCCTCACTCTGCTTTGACCAAAACAGTCCTTTTTCTCCTCTCTTCATGGGTTTCTCTTTTACCTCTTTGTCCTCTTCCTCCTTATTTTTTTTTCTCTCTCACCTCTCTCCTCTCTCTCTCTCTCTCTCTCTCTCTCTCTCTCTCTCTCTCCTTTTTTTCTTGGAACAGTGCAGCTAGATTTTGTCTTGAAGCCTTTGCATCTTCTACTCTGTCTACTGAGCGACTCTACCCTTATACCTTCTCATGGTTTCCTCATTTGTGGCATTTTGAACTCAATGTGTGAACTCAAATCTCCCCTCTTCAGAAGGCTATTATTATTATTAATTTTATCCGTGGTAAGAACACTTCACATGCTATCTATCCTCCCAAAAGAAACTGTGCCCAATTAATTATTACTGACTATAAGTACAAAGTTGTACAACAGATCTCTAAAACATATTGATCATACTTGACTGAAACTTTATACCCTTTATCAGTAATTCTGCATTTCTCCCACCCCTGGCAACCCCACTGCATGCTTCAGTTCTACAAATTTGACTATTTTAAGTAATTCATGTATGTGAAATTATATCATGTACTCTTTGTCTTCCTGTCACCGGCTTATTTCACTCAGCATGTCAGCAAGATTCACCATTGGTGTCGCTTATTACAGAATTTCCCTTTTTTCTTCTCTTGACAAGGTTGAATGGTATTCTAAGTGTATGTATATACCATATGTTACGTATTCACTTATCTGTTGAGGGAAACTTGGGTTTTTTCCACATCTTGACTATTGTCATAAACATGGGAGTGCTGATACCTCTTCAATATCCTGATTTCAACTTTTAAAAATAAATACCAAAAAATGAAATTGTTGGATTGCAAGGTATTTCTATTTGAATTTATTTGGAAACCTTCACACTGTTTTCCGTGGTTGCACCATTTTGCTTGGCCACTAATAGGTTCCAATTTTTCCACATACTTACCAACATTATCTTTTATTTTATTTTATTTTTTGTTAATAAACAAATACATAATATATCTGACAAGTATAAGGTAATATTCATTGTAATTTTGATTTTCGTTTCCCTGACAATTAATGATATTAAACATTTTTTTCGTATAAATATGATACTGTTTTATGTTCTCTTTGGAAAAATGTCTATTTAGTTTCTTAGCCTTATGTTTAATCAGGTTAACTGATATTTTGTTGTTGTCTGAGTTTTTTACATTATTGAATTACAGCAATTTTTTATGCATTTTAGAAATTAACTCCTTATTAGATATATGGCTTGCAATTATTTCTGTTATGCTATCAGTTGACATTTCACTTTGTTTCATTTGATTTGCAGACGCATTTTAGTTTGATATAATACCACTTATTTATTTTTGTTTTCTAATACCACTTATTTATTTTTGTTTTCATTGTGCATTTTGTCATATCCATTAAATCATTAGAAGACCAATGTCATAAGGACTTTCCTCTATGTTTACTCCACAAGTTTTACAGTTTCAGCTCTTACATGTAAAATCTTTAATTCATTTTGAGTGTTTTTAAATGCATGGTGTAAGATAAGGGTTCAGTATCACTATTTTGCATGTGGATATTGTGTATTCCCAACATTATTTGTTGGATAGAGTATCCTTTCCCCATTGTGCATTCTTGGAACACTTGGAGAAGATCAGTTGACCTTACATGAGTATATGTAGATTTATTTCTGAACCTTTTATTTCCACCCAGAAATTGTCTTTACTTTGTGCTGAATAAAGGAGACCAAACCAACCCTCTGCCTCTATTTTTTCTGGGAGGCTAGACTTTGGCCCTACTTATCAGAGCTCCAACACTGGTGCATCAGAGCCAGTCTTCTGAGCAACCTTCTTTGAAAGAATGCTGAATGTGTGAGCCAACCTCCTCTCCTCCAGATGAAGCTAGGAGATGAGCGTATCCTCCTGATTGTATGACACTATGTCAGGAGCAGAATTTCTTGAGTGAGGATGCTCCAAATCTCTCTGCCAACTTTGGTGAGCCTTGTTTTTTGTTCTCCTAGAATAAGGGAACCTTTCAATTAGTTTCTGATTTCTCACAAAGGGAATTTGTGAATTGTAACTGAGTTGGTATGTTTTGGGGAGGAGGAAAGATCAAGGCTTCCTATTTCACCATGTTCCTGTCATTACTCTCCTAGAGGGTCACCTTTAGTATTCAATCTAAAAAGTGCCTTTTCCATCACTTTATAATATTTCATTTTATTTTGTTTCATTTTTGGATAACTTATCCCCGTTTGACATTAGCTTATTTATGTATTTGTTTGCTAATGCTTTTTGTCTATTTCCCTCTTAAAATGCAATATCCGTGGGTGAAAGGGCCTTAAGTGTTTAGATCAATGAAATAAACAGTATATTAGTTTTCAGTGCAAACAAGACTTGTAGTTCTAAAGTTTGGGGAGTAGAGTCTTTTATATGAATTTATTGTAAGCAACAGTTTTTTTTGTTTTTTTTTTTTGCTAGAGATAATTGTATACACAATTGGACAAGTCTGTATGGAATTTTAGAGGATTCTTGGATCCCAGGAATTTTCATGAATAGATATTGACCTTGAAGGCAGGGATCAGAGAATATAATACCACAGGACTTAGCCCAAACCTTAGGATAGAGAACTGTGTGTGCGTGCGTGCATGCGTGCGTGTGTGTGTGTGTGTGTGTGTGTGTGTGTGTGTGAGAGAGAGAGAGAGAGAGAGAAATTTATAGAACAGCAGCATAGAAAAGAATTATAAAGATCCTCTAAAACACCACACCAATTTTACATGTAAGGTATCTGAGGTCCAAAAATAGAAGGTGACTTATCAAATGGCACACAGACTGCAGACTCCTGGTAAAACCAAGCTCACCTGATTCATGACACAGTGTTCATTCTCAGAACTCATAGTACTATTTATTTGTGTATCTGAAAACTGAATGAGTTGAACTAAAGCCTTTAATACCCTTCAGCATTTCAAAATCAAAGTTATTTTATGAATTAAAAGGCAATTAAATATTGCACTTTTAAAAGTAGATTATGTGTAATCGCCTCTAAACTTCAGAGCTATTTTTAAATGAAGCAAGCACAACAAGGATGGAATGGTAAGTGGAAGTAAAGCATTAATTCTAGGCACGTGACTTAATTTGAGAACTAAAGAAACTCAAGTCCTAGGATATTTTCAACCTTCTTTTGTCAGACATGGATGGAGAAATGGAGTTTGTCTCTGGAAGGCTTAAGATTTCTCCTGTGGCATGCTGAAATGAAGCTACAGGATTTCTTAACATGATACCACACAAAAGCTGGGGAATGAAAAGACTTGGAAATTTTTTTCTACTAAATTCTGTATTTTAACCCAATGCTGATATCATCAATTGCTGAGAGAGAGAAAGAGGAAAACTTGCAAACAACATATCTCCTGTTTGAATGATTTATTGAATTCATTGAGTTAACAGAACTTCTCTGCATCCAGGAGCAAAAAGTCAGTCTACGCTCTTTGTTAATTTACGTGTAATTGCAAGCATTTTACTGCAACTGTGTCTTGCAATTTAAAACCTCTTTGTTTTGCCCTTTATCCTCTCTCTTTTTCTCTCTAATTAGAAAGTGTAATCTCTGTGCATCATCTAAGTTGCATGTGCAGGTAAAATGAGTATCTCAGATAGAAAGACAAGTCATTAAAATGGTGTCCAGGTCTTTTTAGAACAAGTTCCTATTCCATCTTCTGTACCCAAGTATCTACACATCTATGCTCATCCAGTGAGGTTAGCAGCCTGCAAATGACTAATGTTCATGTATTTTCCATGGTTAGTTCCACGTACTTCTTCCCTTAAAAACATGAATTTGTAGTTTCCCAAAATTAGGAATATGGCAGGGTTAACATGTTGATCTGTAATATGTGATCCTAAGTATTTTAAGTGGTTAAGAAAAAATGATGGGACTTTAGCATCACACATATATTCTCCAGAGAAAAGGAACCATACACCCACACCCACTCCCTCCCCCCTCAGACACACACACACACACACAGAGAGAGAGAGAGAGAGAGAGAGAGAGAGAGAGAGAGAGAGAGAGAGAGAGATTTTATTATAGGGCTCATGTGATGATTTTGGAGACTGAGAAGTCCCACTCTCTGCCCTCTGCAAGTTGGAGACTTGAGAAGACTGGTGGTGTAGTTCAAAGTCCTGAGAAACAAAGAACTGATGGTGTGTATTCCAGTCTAGGTCTGAAGTCCTGAGAACCAGGGCTGCAGAAGGCAAGAGAATAGCAGTGTTTCAGTTCAGGCAGCCAGTCAGAGTTCATTCAACCTTTCTCCCTTTCTCTGCCTTTATGTTCTGTTTAGGTTTTCAACTGATTAGATGAGGCCTCTTCATGTAGGTGAAGGTGGATCTTTTTTACTCAGTCTACCAATTTAAATGTTAATATCTTTCATAACACCCTCACCAACCCACCTAGAAATAGTGTCTTACTAGCTATCTGAGCATCCCCTGGCCCAATCAAGTTGATGCATAAATTAATCATCACCACCCATATTAGATTGGTCATAATAATACACTTTTACCTTATTACCCTTTTAATACCTTATTACTGTCTTTATATTACCATCCCCATCATTACAAACCCCTTCATCTACTCACTAACCTTGTGTTTCAGCCATACTTCAAAACTTAAAGCTTTCCCTAAACGAATAATTATATTATTAATATTTATGTTTTTGTACATACTAGACTCCCTGGTGCTATTTTTTCATCTCTGTTATTCATTCTTATGTATTCAAATAAAGAATGTTCTCCTTTGTAAAGCCTTCTTTTATGCTTACAAACAGTGTTAATGACTGCTTTTTTTAAAAAACATCCCCATTGTTCACTGGATCTTCTCACTGCTGCATTTGTGAGATTCTGCATGCTCATGTCTGCCTATCCCCCCACTTTTTTTTTTATTTTTAGAGAAAACAAGATTTACTGAGAAGACAGAAAATCTCCCACAGTGAGAGGGGACCCAAAGGGGTTCCCTTCCCCCCTCGTTTTACACAAGTTTTCATAGGGTGCCCTCAGTAAGGTGAAAGTTCATGTCTTATTGGTCTCTGTCACCTGAGTACTTAATTAGAATAGGCTACTAATAGATAATTAGTTTTCTAAAGCCTTTCCTGTTTACCTTCAAGGAAAAAGCATAAAATATACATGGACCATCCTTGTTTCAGATTAGACATTTGTAAAAACTTAGTACTGAACTGTACTGAGAATGATCCTGTGTATTCGAATGGAGAAAATTGTCGGGGGGGGGGGATTGCAATACGGCATTGTCAAGCATCAAAAGGATTATTTACAGGGAAACTTGGTAAAAAAGAAGGAAGAGTATCAAAGGAGATAATGCAGTGGTGGGACTGAGTCAGATCCCTTAAAGACCTGCTCAAGGAGACAATTCAGCAAGGCAGTGCCAAGGAGAAGACAGTGATTAAAGAAGATGACGGCTGCAAAACTTTCTGGTGGGTGCAGCCATGAAGGGAAAGTGGTTTTAGCCCTAGCAGAACTTCAAAAACTACTCTTTTGTGACCCAACAGTTGCAAAGGTAGGAAGAAATGAAGAGAAATGAGTGTGAGAGAAATGGGCATCAGGTCAGAAGAAAGAATAAGAACAATGAGAGAGGAAATAAATGAAGGAAAAAGAAAAGGAGAGAAGAAAACCCACCCAATACATAAAGCTAACTTTCATAGAGGTTTCTCTGTCTGATGACATTTTATTTCTTGTTTAGTTGCTAATATTCACATATTTCAACATTTAAAAGAGAAGGCTATATGAAGACAGTCAATGCTGACAAGTTTCTTATATCCCTTTATTCTTTCAGTATTTTATAGACATGGCTATATTTCCATTTCCTATCATTTTTATATAAATGGTAGTATGCACTATATACTATATATTCTATTCTGCATTGCACTCTTTTTACTTAAGATACATCTTGAAATTCATTATCACTGCATAAAAACCTTCCTTAATTTTAACGGCTACTTAAATACCAGTGAATGGTTTTAAGTAACATAATGTAACCGATATCTCACTGATAGACATTTAAATTGTTTTCAATCCTCTGAAATGTCACTGATGGACACTGTTTACAACCTGCTGAAATGTGCCTGTGAAATACACACACACACACACACACACACACACACACACACACACCCATATCATTAAACATAGAGTGGCATATTTGCTGAATAATGGGATTGCGGCATCAAAGTATATGAACCTTGTGATTCAGGTGAGTATGCCAAATAACCATGATACATTAGGCACCATTTTACATTGTCTTGTTCACTATGATGTGTACGCTTCTTTTTCTATAGCTGCATTTGAAAAGTCTGCTACAAAACTCTTGGCTCCTCACTAGCCTTGCAAGTAAAGAACAATATTTCTGTTTGATTGTTTACACTTATAGACAACAGTGTCACAGAATTGAATCACCATAGCCTTTGGTTCATAATACTATCATTCCCAGACCATGTATGGCTCTCCTTGACTGTCTTTTATTTCTTTAACCAATGAATTTATCAGTATAATTATACTCATGATCCTCAGTGCACAACCCAAAAATGAAATCATTGGCTAGATGTATGTGTAAGTAAACAGAGGTACTTGGGACTTCACCGAGTGCCCTTGTTCAGGTTTTCAGAAACTAGAATTCTCTATACTAAGGAAGAATATGAGGCTAATCTTAGCAACTAAATCACATTTATACTCTGTAGAACTGTGTTGAGTTCACAGTTACTCTGCCTTACCCGTGTTGTCTCACTACCTACCCTCATACTTATTACCACCAGTTTGTATTCACCCTCCTGATATCCTTCCCAGAAATTTTCACTCCTAACATAAAAGAACAGAATACAAGGAAAAGGGGTATCAGATATATCAGCTGCAATAGTGATGAGAAAGACACCACCATACTATTTCCCCTTCTTGGCATATGTCTGATGAGATAGGGGCTTCTTTGCATTCACATCAGTGTTGTCTCTGTGAGGAGAAACAGGAGATCTACTAACACTAGATGGAGAGAGAGAACTGAGGAGGAAGATACCCCCTACGCATTTAAGACTTCGGCAAATGTCTTGCAATATTTCATCTCAACCCATACTCTGTCATACAACTAAGGGATATAGAAAAATATCTACATAAATGTCCCTTCATATATTTTGACCTTCCTTCTATCACACCTGAGATGTCACCCGGAACCAGTGAGTAACATATTGTACTTGGGAATTGCTCTGCTTCTGAACTTGCTAATGCAGATCCCACACTCTCTATTGATAATACATTAGTCTTACATTTTGTTCACTTATCACTGAGAGTTTTCTTTTGTTTTTACCTCATTGGAATATCCAGTGCCTTAAAACCCACAGGAATTCAGTGGAGCTACTGTGTTCTCTTTACAGATTATGCTATAATGCCTATTTTTATACCTATATCTGTACTAAACTTTATATCTATGTGTTTGCCCTTTTTTTCATTCATTAAATATACTTTAAAAATTCTAAAGATGAATGAATACCAATTGTTCACTTTCAGGTGATCTTCGGAGTCGCCCAACCTGAAGAATGGTTCAACTATGAATTCATTGGCTTCATTTACCTTGGTTTGATTTTACACTCTGCCCAAAAATATCTTAATGTTTATTTTTATTTTATTTATTTTTATTTTTGTTTTTTTTTTTTGAGTTGGAGTATCACTCTGTCACCCGCTCCCGGCCACTGCAGCCTCGACCTGCTGGGCTCCAGTGATCCTTCTGCCTCAACCTTCCAAGTACCTGGAACAACAGGCATGCGCTACCATGCCCGGCTAATTTTTTTGATTTATTGTAGAGATGAGGTCTTGCCAAGTTGCCCAGGCGGGTCTCGAACCTGAGGGCTCAGGCAATCCACTCACCTCAGCCTCCCAAAGCATGGGATTACAGACTGAGCCACCTAGCCTGGCTAACATTTATTTTTAGTCATTCTGTTCTGTATTTATAAAGTCAGACCCCTCCCCTTCTCCGTTCATTCTTGATCAATATCGCTTTCTCTTAATTTATAGAAAATTGAAAGCCATAAAACTAAATATATTTGACATTAGCATAATCAGTTCACAAACTCACCTTAATCTGAACCCATTTTTCTTTTTTTTCTTCTTTTTTGTCCATAGTGAGGAAGAGAAAGACACAATCAGTTTTCCCTTTATCCTATATTCCTTTCATCACTACTCATTTATTAATAAACCCTAAAATGTTTGAGGTGAAAATTTTGTTCCAGAAACACTCTTAAACCTTGCCCAATTTTGGCTTCCTCATGTCTGCCATGCCGCTGAAATTGTTCTTGCTAGTGCTGCTAGACAGTGGCTATATCCAATGTCCACTGTTAAGCTATCATCTTGCTTGACCTTTCAGCAGCATTAGATAGTGGTGACCTCTTATACGTTCAAACATTTCATTCGTTGACTACTTCTTACCCTAATTCTCTTGCCACCTCCACTCAGCCACTCAATGTTCGAATCCTCAGGATCTCTCTGAAATCCTCCTCTGTTCACATGGTGTTTACTCAGTAGACAATTACATCATTTTCTGAGACGCAGCAATAATATATTTGTTAATGATTGTCATGTGTGTATACCCTACAAGAGCTTCTCTTCAGATGTCCACACTTTTTTTTTTTTTTTGAGTTGGAACCTCACTCCATCGCCCAGGCTGGAGTGCAGTGGCACACTCATGACCACCCCACCCCAGCATCGACCTGCTGGGCTCAGGCCATCCTTCCACTTCAGCCTTCCAAGTAGCCAGACCTATAGGTGTGTGCTACCACACCTGGCTAATTTTTGATTTATTGTAGAGATGAGGTCTCACCAAATTGCCCGGGCTGGTCTCAACCCCGTGGGCTCAGGCAATCCACTCGCCTCGGCCTCCCAAAGCGCTGGGATGACAGGCTGAGCCACCGAGCCCGGCCCACACTTAGTTGTTAAGTGGGAAACCTTTACTTGGATATCTTACAGATGCTTGAAATTCCACAAAATCTCTTAAATATGACATTAAGATATAGTTTATGTTTTAAATGACATGACCTACGTTCTTCCCTGCTCTTCCTCTTCAACCAGTACCACTTATCCTGTTGCTGTGCAGTCTCTGGCCACACTTCATTTCTCCAAATATGCCATGAGCCTGTGTGTGTGTGTGTGTGTGTGTGTGTGTGTTCATGACCTGAGATAGTCTTCTAATCTCACGCACTAGTTCTTTGTCTTCTTTCTTCTCATCACTTCCTGGGAGAAACTTTCTTTGACTCCCCAAAGGAGGTAAACCTCCCTGCTTTATATTCATATTGCATATTCTATTTCTGCGTTGCACACTTACTCCACTTCTAATTATTTTTTCAAATTTCACCTTCTTCTACAAACTGTAAAGTCCTTAAGAGTAATGCTTATGGTTGTTTGGTTTACTGACATATTGCCAGTCCCTTGTCTCAGTGACCACTGTCATCTCCAATTCTCTTGTTCCTCTGGGGCAGAGCTTGCATCAGTAACACCCTGATCTGTCTCTTTTTATTCCAGCTCCTAGACTTACTTTCTCCCAGGAGCAAAAAAGAAACGTAGCCACTTGGTAAGTTTGGGAGAAGCATTTGGGGAAATGTCAGTCTTCTCCCTTTGGGCATTTGACTAACGGAATAAAATCAGCATCTTTCCACAGCTTTAACAGGGTACTTGGGTCTTCACCTCTCACTTTCTCTGTTTTATTTCTTAACTGGTTTCAAACTCAGGAAGAAAATAGGAATTTTATTTATTGGACCCTTTCAAACCCCACTCATCCTAATGCATGGCCCACTGTAGCTGTAAATTTGTTGAATAGATTTTGACAGAATTTACCAGTGTATTGGGGTTGTGAAATAGTGAATGAACCAAAGATGACTTTAGAGTAAAGAGAAGTATAGAAACAAGAATGCTATAGAGGGAGGAGAGAAGGCAGATTAAAGAGAGGATGAACAAAGAGATTATTCTAAGATATTTAATGCATATAGTTTCATTAATCTTCAAAACAGTCTTGGATAGAATATAGGAAAGGAAGGAATATAATTAAAGTACTGGGAAAAATGAAGAAAGTATTCATGTTTCAGAACAGAGGGTAAAGAAAGAAAATCTCTAGATAAAAATTAGAAATTAGAGATCATTGCAAGTGGTTTAAAGATTGTGTGGTATACTTTGCTTATTAGTAGGTGAGAAAACAGATTCCCAAGGTCACAAAGCAAGTTGAAAGCAAATCTGAGACCAGAGCCAGTTTTCTTAACTTTGAGCTCAAAGCTCTTTTGGCTCTCCATGCTGCCTTCTTTAAAATGTAAAGAATCTAAAGAAAGGTCAAAATGAAGAATATACAGGGAAGTTGGAAAATCAGATGAATAGATGAATGATATAAAAAGTGACATAGGAAAAGTGAATAAAGAAATGAAAGGACTCATTTCTAATTCACAGAGGTTTTACTTTATTCAACATTTATTATCTGTGATTTAGTGGTGGTTTAGTACACAGAACAGGAGAGCAAAAAATAATGAAAATATGATGCTGGCAATACTATCCATCAATCTGAACTACAGAGTCCTGGCAGGTCTGCATTCAAGATCAAAAGTCTTAGTTTGGAACAACCCAGTATGCTCAACCAAATACCGATATTTCAGAGTTCTTTCATCTAAATTAGAAAAAGAAATGTCATCTGTCTATAATATGCACCCTATCGTGATCTGCTCTCCAAAGAAAAATAAAGCAGCCAAACTTAAAGGGACAAACATGTCATTTTGGAGAAATACTCTTGCTCATTTTCATTTCCCTGAAGAAGTAGTGGAGTGAGGGTAAGTGGTAATGATTTTCATTGAAAAATCAAAACTTGCTTTGCCATTCACAGTCTTTAGTGATTATTTGTTGAGATAAAAACAAGTATGAGGCCATTAACAACAGGACAGAGCTTATTTTGGGGGAGGTTTAATTTGATGGCATTGCATATACAGTGTATTAAAAGCTTATAATGCACCATGCATAGTCTTTGGCTTTGTGAGAATATGATTCTTATCCTCAAATAGTAAATAGTGTTTGGGGAAGGCAACAAACATGCACAGGTGTATGCAATTCTATTTTCAACAAAGCTAACTAGGAAGAGCTTGGAGCAGAGAAGAGAATGTTTGTTAATAAAAAAAAGTAATTAGCTTTTTTGAGCTATTGATATCGGCCAGGCATTGTTCCAAGATCTTTTCTTATGTTTCCTCATTTAATCCTCACAGCATACACTTTCATGAATGCTTTATTAAACCTGTGGTTTGGATGAGAATTCTGGGTAAGGGAGAAGGAAACTTGTTTAATTTCCACAACTGGTGAGAGGCATCAATTATGTTTCAAGAACTTCCTAAACATGACTTTGTTAACACAGAAGTCATGCAAAATAAATCATAAGCTTCACATTATCAAAAATAAGCCCATAATAATGTGCCTTATTTATATAATTTCTGAGTGCTCATGTAAAACATTAAATCAGAAATTTCTGGGAACTAGTTTATACATTTTTTTCCTAAATCATCCTAAGGCAATTAAAAGGAGATACACAACGGAGGTGATGTTGAGTTTAGCCCATCAGTTTGGAAAAGACCGTGGGTCCAGAGCAGAGAAAGGATATTGCAGGCCAAGGGGAAAGTAGGAGGAAAGAGAATGATAATGGCAATGCGAGGGCATCTGCAGAGGACAGGGCCGGCCAGTGTAGCTTTTGTGAGGTGAGAGATGGACTTGACAAAGTAGGCGAGGGACTAACCAGAAATGGCCTTGAATGTGAACCTAAGGAGTTAGGGGAATAGTTGCAGATTTTTGAAGGCCCCTATGTGTTCTGGATTGAAGACTGGGTAGTTCTAAATTAAATTCAGCC
The DNA here is from genome assembly GCF_000164805.1 of Carlito syrichta. Classification (NCBI taxonomy): domain Eukaryota; kingdom Metazoa; phylum Chordata; class Mammalia; order Primates; family Tarsiidae; genus Carlito; species Carlito syrichta. The sequence goes on from NW_007257585.1 coordinate 74,297, forward strand.
TTCTCATTTTTTCAGAATAGACCTATTCTTGGCAAAGCTACAACCCAAGAACCTTTTAGAAGTTTATTAAAAACCTTGAAAGCTTTTTCAAATACCAATAGGCCTCAGCACTCCATTTAAATGTAAATATACTTGAGAGTTTAAATTCTAAGATTTAAGAATGAATAGGGGAAAGTGCTTGGAAATGAATGCTCTTTGGGAAAAAAATGAAAAAAATGATGAACAGTGAGGGACCAGGAGAGACTTGATTGCATCCAATGCTGCAGGTTTCTGAAAATCATTTGCACCATCACTGCAGTTCTCTAATGGGATCATACGTCAGGTAATTCAGAAGCTGACATCAGACAGAAGAGCCATTGGACACTGAAGTACGGGAGAATAAAAACCTCAGAATGAAAGCACAGCTGGGTTTAGGCAGAGTGATGCTTCCAGGTGGCTGTTTGCATTAGAAACCCGTCAGGTCTGGGTCTGTGGTGAAGGGGTGACTGAGCCGATGTGGGTCCACAGAGAAGCCCTGGTCCCATCCAGATGGTGCTCATGTTTTCCTGGTGATGATCATCATTTTTCTTCCGCTTCCCAGGAGCATCCACGTTAGTGTCCCCTTCTAAGACTTCAACGAGGAATCGGTTTTGTAGAACATTATCTTTGAGACAAAGAAAATACTGAGCTTTCTGACACTGCCATCTGTAAAAGGGAATGCAGAGTGACGAAAAGGGCAAGGCCAAATAGCAAATTTGCTGTTGTTTATGATGAAGAGAAATACACAGTGAAATAATGCATTAATAATGGTTACCTCTTTGTGGTTGGTTTATAGATAAATTCTTGTTGCCTATTTTGTATTTTCTAAAATTATAAATAATTCTGTTTTATGTCTAAAACTGTATTGTTTTATAGAAGCACATAAGCAATATCGGGTTTTAACATTATATTTGATTTTTATTAAGAAGATAGACAAAATTTTATACTGCTTATAGAACATATAAACAATATAGAATTATAATCCTTACTCCTTCCCTCATCTGTGAATCAATTTAGGAGTTACTTAATTTTAATTTTACAAATTCCATATTGTGTATATCTCTGCATATTTTGCCAGTCTAATACCATAGCATATTACAAATACATGCAACGTTTTATAAAACTGGAATAATGATATATGTAAACTATGCTTTAAAAATCTATATTATTTATGTGTTTCTATAAAACAATATAGTTTTTTTAATATATTATTTTTGGAAAATATAGGAACAAAACCTCTGTTAGAGGCGGATTAATATCTAAGAACTTATTTATCTTGTCTTCCAAAACGTTTTTTACGAAGGAATTTTAGAAAATTAAATACAATGTATCTTCCTGGGAGTCTTGAAATGATCCTTATAATATATTGAAAATTACTTGCAGAATTATGAACTAAAATTAGGGATCATATTTTGACCTCAAGCGTCTATTTGCATTTGGAAGGGCTAATCAGACTATTCACAAAAAGCAGTAGCACCCATTCTGAAAATTTTCAAATGGAAAACAGAAGTTTTCCTTATTAAATTATATATTAAGTAAGTGCAAATGAGACACGCAAATTAAAACCACAATGAGATATCATCTTATACCAGTCAGAATGACCATTACTAAAAAACAAAGAACAATAGATGCCGGCACAGTTGTAGAGAAAAGGGAACACCTATACACTGTTGGTAGGAGTGAAAATTAGTACAACCTCTATGGAAAGTAGTATGACTATTACTCAAGTACTAAAAGTACTTGATCCAGCAATCCCACTATGGGGTATCTACCCTATGGAACAGAGGCCGTTATATAGCAAAGACACCTACCTATACCAGCATGTTCATCACAGCACAGTTCACAATTGCAAAGGTGTAGGATCAACCTAAATGCCCATCAACGAATCAGTGGATAGTGAAACTGTGGTATATATACACCATGAGATACTGCACAGTCATGAAAAAGAATGAAATCATGTCCTTTGCAGCAGCATGGATGGATTTGCAGATCATCATTCTCAAGTAAACTGACGCAGAAACAGAAAACCAAACACCACATGTTCTCACCCCTATGCTGGAGCTAAATGGTCACAAGAATGGAAATAATAGACACTGGGGACAATAATAAGAGGGGGGAAGGGAGGTTAGGGTTTGTAAACTACCCGTGGGATAAATGTTCACTATTTGGGGAATGGGCCACCTGAGACCCAATTCCCACCATATTACACAATATGTTCATGTAACAAATACACATGTGTACCTTCTGAAAAGAAATTTTTAAAAAAATACAAACCAGTATGATGTTGTAACCTTAAATCAAAATCTCAAGTCAAGCTGTTATAGACCTGGGGAGTTAAAGTGAATTTTTAGAGAATGACATATACTTCACGAGAGAGTTTCATAATTCTTTTCTTCAGGGCATGAATTCTGATGATCTGGGATCTACTTGCCAATGTTTAATCGAATTCCTGTCATATTATTTGTTCCAACCCTTAACTATTCCCTAACACCAACATGCCTCACCTGTGTGTTCTCAGTGGTGGGAGCTAGCAGTTGTTTACCTTCAGGAATTAGATGAGACTCTGGGAACAGATGAAGATATTTCCCATCTTTATGAAAAATGAAAGTGTCCCTGTTAGGTGTTTTGTGTTGGTTAAAATATCCCTGCAAGTTACAGGGCTTCACATAGGCAACCTACTTTGTCTTGGGATGCAACACTGAACAGTGGATTCAGCATGATGTGGGAGAAAGCCTGAGCTTTGAAGTAAAAGCTATAGAGATAATGGAAAGTCACTTGACACCCTTGATCTTGGTTTCACAATCTTGGCTTACATACAGTATTTAGAAATCCCAAAACAAACCACACTTGTAAAAGATAGTTCCTAATAATTCCACCATTCAGAGATAACTACTTGCAGGATATTGATGTGTTTTCTTTCAGTTAAATATACAGAATTGGCTGACGGGGCAAGATGGCGACAGCATAGGTGAACTGGTGAGATTCTCTGAACGGACCAAGACTGCAAACTGCTGAATAGACAGACTGTAAAGCAGAGGGAAAAGTAAACAAAACCAGAAGACCCTCATAAGGAAGAACAGGTCATTGCAGAAGAGAAATAAAATCAACCCCACCTTCCCTCAAAAACAGAATTGAAGAGGGGGAGGGAAAGGGGTAAAGGGAGAAAAATCTACAGAAATGAAGAAAAACCAAAAGAAGAGTATGGGTCTCTCCCAGACTCCTGGGAGAGCAGACACTGAGAAAATTGACTTTGGAATACAAACAATGAAAAGTCCCCAGAATGAAGGGTCTCAAAATGCAAATGTAGATATCAAAACAATAATGGAGAGACTAAAAAGAATTGAGGAGACACAAGAAGAAACTAGGAAGGAGCTGATATCTGAGATAACAGTAATAAAGAATACTGTGAATGAAATTAATAACAAATTGATAAGCATGGAAAGCAGAATTACCCAAGCAGAAGAAAGAATCTCAGAGCTTGAGGACCAAAATATAGAAATAACCCAAACTCTTAAAAACACAGAAAATAAGCTCAAAAAGACAAAACAAAACCTTCAAGAGATGAGTGACTACCTCAAGAAGCCTAACCTAAGAATAATCGGACTCCCTGAGGCAGAAAGAGAAACAGAGACCACATTGGAACAAACTTTCCATGAGATCATTCAAGAAAACTTCCCTTATCTAATCAGTGATACAAAAATTCAAACACAAGAGATTCAGAGAACCCCCGCAAGACAACAAATGAGAAGACCAACTCCTAGACACATAATAATTCACCTAAATAAAGTAGGCACAAAAGAAAAAATCCTAAAGGCAACAAGAGAAAAAGGCCGGATCACCTACCATGGAAGACCAATCAGAATAGCAGCAGAATAGCCCTGCAGGCTAGGAGAGCTTGGAGCCCTATCTTCAAAGTCTTAAAAGATAAACAATTTCAACCAAGAATAACCTACCCAGCCAAGCTAAGCTTCATCAGTGAGGGAGAATTAAAATCTTTCCCAGATATCCAATCCCTAAGAACTTATGCAGCCACAAAACCATCTCTACATGAAACACTTAAGAAAGTACTAAACACAGAAGAAAAGGAAAAAAGAACAACGTTCTTCACAAGAGTACAGGGAAAAGAATAAAATATACATGAACCAACCCCAAAAGCAAAAGAAAGACAAAAAAAAGAAAAAAGAAAAAAGAAAAAAAGAAAAAACCAAGTGGAAGAACAATAACTCAATAAGAACTCCATGATAGGGATGAACTGTCACATTTCAATAATTAGTCTGAATGTGAATGGACTAAACGCACCACTGAAAAGACATAGAATGACAAAATGGATAAAATATCACCAGGCAACAATATACTGCCTTCAAGAGACCCATCTCACTAGAAAGGACATACACAGACTCAAAGTAAGAGGATGGGAAACAAATTTTCAGGCGAATGGAACACAAAAGAAAGGAGGAGTCGCGATCCTAATTTCAAACAAAATACCATTTAAGCTATCAAAAATTTAAAAAGATACAGAGGGCCACTACATAATGATAAAAGGTTCACTCCATCAACAAGAAATATCTATCCTAAACATATATGCACCCAACATAGGCGCACCAACATTCATAAAGCAACTTCTAGGAAAACTAAAGAAAGACATTGACTCTAACACCATAATAACTGGGGACTTTAATACACCACTCACAACCTTAGACAGATCATCAGGACAAAAAATCAGCAAGGAGACCGGAACCTCAATGAGACTCTGGACCAAATGGACTTAATTGATACCTATAGAACACTCCATCCAAAGACCACAGAATACACATTCTACTCATCACCACAT
>NW_007257586.1:0-59825 GCF_000164805.1 Carlito syrichta
GTCATTAAACTGATAGAATCAATGAAGCACACTCTGAGACATTTCATTTAAGTCCAATGTCCTTTCAGGTCTGATTTCTAGTTTTCTTTTCAAGCTGGTAAATTAGTTTGCAGTTAGAGTCAATTGCCCCTGATCTGCTGTGAAGGACAGTTCATATTAACCTTCCTTCAGCAGTCTGGTCTATGTCTTTATCAAGCTTGTTTCTCCCGTTTCGGTGTTGTTACCTTGAATCGCCAGCAGGTGGTGCTATCTCATCTGCTCGCCCCAGAGGGCGTGGGGCCGGACAGGAACAAGATGGCTGCCTGCCTCTGAGCAGGAAACAGGAGCCCCACGCCAGGCGGGCAGGACAGTCTCGGACGCAGGATAGGTGGCAGCGATCCCAGCAGATCTTCCCTGAAGTGGTTCATTGTGGATCTCCTCTGGCCACGTGGTGCGATATGCTACCCCTCCCAGAGGCTGCGGCAGCGGTGGTGCTGGCGACGGCAGCGGCAGTGGCAGTGGGGGGAGGGGCGGTGGTGGGACTGTTTGGAATGCAGTCAAAACTGTCCAGTCGTTTCGATGGCAGCGCCCGAGCTCTGTCTGTAGAGCAGGCTGCGATGCTGGGGTCCCCAGCCCCCTGGGGTGAGAGTCAGAGACCCACTGCAGATCTCCCTTGCAGAGGGCTTCAGATGCCGGGTTGCTCTGTCGCCATCTTTCTAGATCCCAAGTATAAGTTCTTAAGGCCAAATCTTCCATATCTTTCCATTGGTACCAGTGTAAGTAACACTTCATTGCTCTTCTCTTACAAAAGACCTTCAGTGTAATGAGAAGTCACAGCTAAAAATAATGAAAATAAAACTTTATTCCACATATTAGACTCAGGTGAATATCCCTTAAAAATCAAACATAATATTACACCATGGTAAAGGCATTAAAACAATGGCAAGTAAAAATCATTTTCCACTTCCTCATAAATATATGTACTTAAGAAAATACCACATTGCCTTTATGAGAACTCAAAAAAGAACTATGACTTTGCACAATCTTCAGTGAGCACAATGTTAAAAATAGTTACATGGAAGAAGTTTAGGAATTTTGCCACTATAACCTCTCTTCCTTTACAATAAAGCATGATGGATGCAATCACATGAAAGCTTCTACTTTTGATTTCTTCCTCAGAGAATAAACAGAAGAGTGGAGTATGAGTCCATACTTCTGCACTTTGGGGGTTTACCCAAAGGCTCATTTCTGTCCCAACTTACGGAGTACTGAAGAAGATGTTGGTATAATTTGGATAACTATTTGCACTTGTTGAGATTAAAGGAAAATTCTTCTTTTTTTTTTTTTTTTTGAGTTGGACTCTCACTCCGTCACCTAGAGTGGAGTGCGGTGGCATGCTCCTGGCCACCGCAGTCTCACCCTGCTGGGCTGCAATGATGCTGCCACCTTAGCCTTCCAAGTAGCTGGAACCAGAGGCATGTGCTACCGTGCCTGGCTAATTTTTGATTTATTGTAGAGATAAGGTCTCACCAATTTGCCCAGAGGGGTCTTGAACCACGAGGCCAGGCAATTCACTCACCTGAGCTTCCCAAAGCACTGTGATTACAGGCTGAGCCACCAAGCCCGCCAAAAAATTATTCTTATAGGACCAGACAGACTGCAGTATCATAGAAAGACCACAGATGTAGCAAGCAGCAATGAGCCCTTCAGAAAAAACATGATCAACCTATTTAACTGGAAGAGTACATACATTATTCCAGAGATGACATCCTAAGAACAGGTGGTAGAGGCCCCCAGATGCTTTAAATTTTGATTGATGTCACACTTCTCTAGAGAAACCAATTTCATAAACAATATGACAGGTATCTTTTATTCAAATACCCAAATTCCAACAAAGCATCCCAAAGCATTTTTAAAAACTCAATATTTAGCTGGGCATGGTAGCGCACCTGTAGTTCCAGGTACTTGGAAGGCTGAGGCAGAAGGATCACCAGAGCCCAGCAGGTTGAGGCTGCAGTAGCTGGAGTATGTCACTGTATTCCAGTCTGGGTGACAAAGTGAGACTCCAACTCAAAAAAAAAAAAAAAAAGAACCACCAAGATGAATTACTCAAGGGTACAACAAGAAGAAAAATCCAGAATTCAACTTCAGAGAATTGGAGACATGCACATGCCCTGACAAACAAATCAAAATAACCAACTTCATGAGACTTAAGCTACAAAGAATACAAATAACCAAACTAAACCAGGAAAAGAATACCAACACAGAAACTAAAAAACAGCTGGGCTCGGTGGCTCAGTCTGTAATCCCGTGCCTTGGGAGGCCAAGGTGAGTGAATTGCCCGAGCCCGTGGGTTTGAGACCCACCTGGGCAACTTGGCAAGACCTCATCTCTACAATGAATAAAAAAAATTAGCTGGCCATGGTAGCACATGCCTGTAGTTCCAGCTACTTGGAAGACTGAGGCGGAAGGATTGCTGGAGCCCAGCAGGTCAAAGCTGCGGTGGCCAGGAGTGGCCACTGCACTCCAGTCTAGGTGACAGAGTGAGACTCCAACTCAAACAACAAACAAAAAATAGAATTTGGAGAGTTGAATATTTCAAAAAAGTCTGAGACATTTTCAAATGAAACGAAGAACAATAGGAAAATCAACAAGTATACTGAACTCAAACTAGGATAAACACAAACATACAGTCATACAAGCTATTATCAATGTCTTGGGCTAACTATCATCCCAGTACTCTAGACTCTGAGGTGAAATGATCACTTGAGCCGAGGAGCTCAAGGCTGTTGTGAGCCTTACTTGAGCTACAATACTCCTGCCTGAATGACAGAGACCACGAACATAAAATAAAACCTTAATAAGGATTCGGAAAGCATCCTTGATATTGATATTGGTCTTAGTGATAACTTTTAATTACTACAGGAAAAAATGTAAATATAAATAAGTTGGAGATGTCAAATTAAAAAGTTTCTGCACAATAAAGGAAACAGGAAGAAGGCTTACAGGACAAGAGATAATATCTGCAAGCCATAGCTGGATGTTAATATCGAAGAAAATTATACTAATTAAAGGCAAAAACAAGAAAATGATAATCACCTGACTAAAATATAGCCCAAGCCGGGTGCAGTGGCTCAACCTGTAATCCTGTGCTTTGGGAGGCGAGGAGAGTGGATTGCCTGAGCCTGCGGGTTCGAGACCTGCCTGGGCAACTTGGCGAGACTTCATCTCTACAATATATCAAAAATTAGCCGGGCATGGTAGCTCACGTCTGTAGTTCCAGCTACGTGGAAGGCTGAGGTGGAAGGATTGCCAGAGTCCCACAGGTCGAGGCTGCGATGGCCAGGAGTGGCCACTGCACTCCAGTCTGGGCAACAGAGTGAGACTTAACTCAAAAAATAAAAACAAATAATAAATAAAATTTTAAAAAGCCCAAAAATGAATAGTTATTTATCCAATGAGTGTATACAAATTGACAACAGGTATATGAAATGGCACTCTGTCACCAATAGAATCAATTTCAAGTCAACACAATGATAATATATTATCTAACACCTGTTAGGATAGCTAATATCAACTATAAGAGAGAACATTTGATAAGGAAATGAAGAAATAGAAATCCTGTATACTGTTGGTGAGTTTAAAATTGGTAGAGTCATTATAAAAATTATCAACATTCTTTCAAAAATAAAAATAAACCGACATAATACAAAAATCCCTTTTCTGGGTATATAAACAATGGAAATAAAATCAGTATCTCAAAGACATATCTGCACCCATATATTCCTTGCAGCATTTGTCAAAATGACCAAGCTTGAAAACAATCTAAACATTTGTGGATTTGGTGTTGATTAAGACAATATCATATATACATACGCAATAGCATCTCTCAGCCATAAAAAGTATTAAAGAATCCTGCAATTTCAAACTTATGGATGAGTCTATAAGACATTATGCTAAGGAAAGTGAGCCAGGCACACGCACACACAAATACTACATGAGGTCGGGCATGGTGGTTCAAGTGTATAACCTAGCACTTTGTGAGGCAAAGTGAGAGAACTACCTGAACTCAGGGTTCAAGACCAGACTGGAAAACTTGGAGAAATTCCATATCTACAATAAATAAAAAAATAAGTTGGGCATGGTAGTGTGCACCTGTAGTTCCTGCTACTTGGAAGGCTGAGGCAGAAGGATCACCTGCCACTGCCCTCCAGCATGGATGACAGAGTGAGACTCCATCTCAGAGAAAAAAAAAATTACTACATGACCTCACTCATGTGTGCAATCAAAAAAGATTGTACTCATAGAGGAAGAAAGTACGTTGGTCACCAGCACCTGCAGGTGGGAAAAATGGGAGATGTTTTTCAGTAATTACAAATTTCAATTATAACCAAGTTTCAAGAAACTAATGTATAACATAGTGACTTACAGTTAATGATGTCCTGTATGCTTACAAAATTTATTAAAATAATAGACATCATGTGTTCTCCTTATACGGCATAGAAATGGCAACTACTAAAGGTTATTGATATGTTCACTAGTATCATTGCAATAATTGTTTCACAGTGAATAGGTATATCAAATATTTACATTATACACAATGTATGGTTATACATTTATTTATGTTTAAAAATCAGATGTAAAAGACACAAACTTAAACACATGTACATGGATGTACATATATATGTATATATGTAGACTAGTCTTAGTCTTCATACTAAACAAAATCATAAGTTATTACACAAAAAGGTAACATCAGGGAGTTTAATATGTTTACCAATGCTCTACGCGATATGCTATAGTTAAGAATTTGAATATATGGAAATAAATTACCAATCTCAGTTTATACTAAAAAAATTAAAGTAAAATAAAAATATATAGTCTATAAAGAGAGATAATTTGTGTTCTGTTAGAATTATGGTACATGAATTTAAATAAAATCACATTGGAAACCTGCTTAAGGTAGAAAATCATAAAGTTGAAAGCATATAATATCTGTCTGTAGTTTTTAAAGTTTCTCAAATAACAAAATCACTACTCTCACTTATTTCCAATATAAAACAAAAAGAAAACTTAAAAAATAGTTTGACATAGATTTTTTATTATTTATTTATTTATTTTTGAGTTGGGTATTTTCACATCTCCAAAAGCATCAGAAATGTAGTCAGATCATGCAGTTCCTAACAAACAATTAAGTGGACTTTGATTTTCTCTGCAACCTTGAAATGAGATCATTGAAGAAGCAGAGTTTTTGGAGAATTTCAGAACGTGGAATAATACATGTCCCTTTGTGGACATGTTGACCTATGTCATCTGTTTCATTCACCCCACCTACCTGGAGGTTTGACTAATGTGCTGTGTCTCTTCGCATCCCAGGGCTCTTTCCTTTCCTCCAGACATGTGATCAGGTGTGTCTTACAGACATCAAGGCCTGCATTAATAGAAACAGGTAACATGACTCTTGCTGGGCTTCGCTGATTATAAACCTAGTATTGTGCTCAGTGAACACATTATACAAGATTCTGCTACAGCAATGAAAATATGGCCCCCATGCCTTACTTGCCTGACCAAACCCAAGCAGAGCAGAATAGGTGACCTCCCTTCTGAACTCAACTTTCATGAACATATTTGGCAACCCACAGTTTGATAATGACTCCATGTTATAATCACATGAAGGCTAACTGGGCTTGGTGGTTCATGTCCCTAATTCCAGTACTTTGGGAGGATGAGGTGAGAGGATTGCCTGAGTCCAGGGGTTTGAGACCAGCCTGGGCAACTTGGTGAGACCTCATTTCTGCAGAAAATCAAAAAATTATCTGGGCATGGTGGCACATGCCTATATTTCCAGCTACTTGGTAGGCTGAGGTAGAAGGATTACCAGTGGCCAGGAGGTTGAGGCTGTGGTGGCCATGAGTGCCCCCACTGCCCTCCAGCCTGGGCATGACAGACAAAACAACACAAAGGAAACCAAAATGGTTATTTTTCACAAGGAAAAACCAACAGCAATAATAATAATAAAATAGCAACAATTCTATCTGTGAATACTTTCTAAAGCAGTAACATCAGAATTCACAACAACAAAAAACCAAGTGCCCTGGACATCTCCCTTCTTTGTACTGACCACATGGTTCTGATTCAACCATTTATCCTTTTACAACAGATGGAAGTTTCTGGAGTGTAGGGACCTTGACCACATCATGTTTTTCTAGTGGTTTTGTAATATGAAGGTAACTGTGTTACCTACCAGTGTGCTTCTCCAGTCCTACTGCTCATTCTTTACTCAAGTAACAGGAAATGACAGCTAATTCCATCTGGGTACATTCTTTGTTGGTCCATGGAAAATTATATTCTTATTATTTAACTCAACATTAAAAAGAAATAATTGAAAGTATTATCAGCTGGGCTTGGTGTCTCAGCCAGTAATCCCAGCACTATGGGAGCTCACGGCTTCAACACCAGCCTGGAAACCTGGGCAACCCTCCTCGCTACAATAAATAAATAATAATAATAAAAAATAGCTGGGTGTGGTAGCGCATGCCTGTACTTCCAGGTACTTGGAAGGCTAAGATAGACAGATCATTGGAGCCCAATAGGTCAATGCTGGGGTGGCCATGAGTGTGCTACTACAATCTATCCTGGGTGACAGAGTAAGACTCCAACTCAAAAAAAAAAAGAAAAAAGGAAATATCATCTTGCTTCTTCAGATCACATCACTCAATCCACTGAGGCTTTCAACTAAGAAAAGTAAACATTGTATTCAAATGATGGTAAAAATTCTTATACACTTGTGCAAACTAGAAATATTTGGAAGGAGATATTTCATAAAGGAAAGCAGCTCAGAGAAGCAACCTGTTTCACCCACAGTCCAGAGGAAACTGCATAATCAGTTTGTTCATCATGTTCCTAAGCTTGGGGATTACTCTTGCTGTGAGATGCAGCCCGGGGGGGTACATTACCAGGCAGTGACTGAGGGAAATCTGACCATCTCAGAATTTAATTCTGGGACCTCCACACACTCTACTGTCTCCTCCTCACAGTATTCCTGTGGAAGTGGAATTCCTCCATCTTCCAGGTTCTGAATTCTCACCAGGGACCAGACACTCACTTGAAGTAGTTTAAATTTTGACTTATGATGTCTTTTTCTCTGACCTCAGGTGTGTAAAGTTTGCTGGACACCATTCTCCAACATTAATTTCTTGTCCAACAATTCAATTCTGTCACCACTCAGAGTTAGAACAAACCCCCAAATTCAGGGCTCAGTTGCAAAATATTGCCCACATGGATGATGCCAGATACAAAACCCAGGGGCCCTCTTTGCTTCTGAGCAACTGCCTATAAATCAGGGGCTCCCAACACTTCTTCTCCAGTCCAATAATTTGATGGAACACTCACAGAACTCACCAAAACATTTCAGATATGTTCCCCAGTTTATTATAAAGGATAAAACTCAGAAACAGCCAAGTGAAAAAGAGGTATAAGGCTAGGGACAGTGGCAGAGGATGTGGGTGGGGAGGGAATTCTGATAAACAGCTGTGATTGAAGATGCCCCATCATTCATATTCTGCAAGAGCAGCTTGCTGCAACGAATCCCCCTTCCCATGGGGACTTAAGTGATGTTCCCCCTTTTCCCTACCTCAAAGACACTCACTCACAGATACTGCAATTTCCCATTTTCTGCCTCATAATTAGATATAATTTTGTCTTCAGCTGTCCCAACAAAACTCATGCAAAGCAAGATTTGCCTAAGTTTTTCTCCTTCTACCAGACCCCTGAGCTTTAACACACCCTGAGCCTGAGCCAGCACACACTCGCTTTATGCTCCTCCTAAGAGCAGGCAGACTTCAGAGTGAGACATTCAGTGACCAGCATCTGTTGGTGCCACCCTTCATTATGCCCTCCCCCTTCCACCCTCTTTCTGAGCTTTATGTCACCCCATGAAGGAAACCCCATTTGTGCCTAAACTTTGAGATGCCCGAAGATCTATAGTGGGTGTTTCCACGCCACTGCAGTACTCACTTATCTGAAGTTATTTTAATCCAAACTCAAATTTATTTTTTGTGACAATGTCCCCAGGACAGTAACAATTACACCTTCTGAAAGAGCATCACACCCTTTATTTCTTTCCCAACTCTGGACACATTTCCTTGCAGACCCACAGCTTTCCAGAGCTTGGCAGCCTTTCTCACAATCACAGGCCCCTTCCATGACTGCTCTAAACAGATGGGCACACATGCTTGAGAGCTTCCCCAGGAAGAACGAGCTCGTCCCACAAGACTTTCTTTTGCAGGATCAGGACAGACCATCTCTTGGAATCTTCGGGTATGGCTAATGTTGCTCAGTTAGATTCAATTGAGAAAACACCCAGTGCAGAAGTGCTTCAACTCAGTGTTCATGTTTATGGAGGGCAGGAAGCTATAAGACACGTTACAAATGTCATCACACACAGCAAAAATATGTATTTCTTTCAGACAATAAGCATGTAAATATCTCTTCCATGATAAATTATTTTGTAAAGAATCATTTGTGAATACTTCTAGCAGTTGCCAAGGTTTTTCTCATAAAATATAACATTAAACTCTTACCCAGATAACAGAATTCTTCACTATTCCAAAAAAAAAAAAAAGTAATGGGCTGGGTTTGGTGGCTCAGCCTGTAATCCCAGCACTTTGGGAGGCTCAGGTGAGTGGATTGCCTGCATCAGCGGGTTCCAGACCATCCCGGGCAACTTGTTGAGACCTTGTCTCTACAATAAAGTTAAAAATTAGCCAGGTGTGGAAGCACATGCCTGTTGTTCTGGCTACTTAGAAGGCTGAGGTGGAAGGATCGCCAGAGCTCAGCAGGTCGAGGCTGCGGTGGCCGGGAACAGCCACTGCACTCCAGTCTGCGTGACCGAGTGAGACTCCATCTAAAAAAAAAAAAAAGACTAAATTACCACTTTCCCTTTTGTGTATAGATAACAGCAGTATATCTATAACATAGTAAAGAAGATTTGGTAATATCATTTAAATGCTTAGTCCTAGCTGGGTGTGGTGACACATGCCTATAATCCCAGCACTTTGGGAGGCCGAGATAAAAGGTTTGCCATGGGTTTGAGATGAGCCTGGGTGATTTAGCGAGACTTCATCTCTATAATAAATCAAAAAAATTGCGAGGCATGTTGGCATGTGCTTGTAGTTCCAGTTATTTGGAAGGCTGAGGTGGAAGGGTCACCTGAGTCCAATAGCTCGAGACTGTGGTGGCTGTGAGCATGCCTCTGCACTCTAGCCTGGGGGACAGAGTAATACTCTAACTCAATAAATAAATAAAAAATAAATAAATAAATAAATAAATAAATGCTTGCTTCTTAAAATTTTCTCATCAAATCTTTTTATAAGTAATTGATATTCATTTTTTCTTAAATGTTACTAATCTAATTACATGCTAATGATTCATGTCTGTTTTTCATGGATGCCCATCCAAAGTTGAAAATTGTAGTTATGTAAAAGGATTCTGTTGAAGCAGTGCAACTACGTTTATCCATGATTTATGGGTTACAGTTTCTTGTTTTTATTTTTCAAATTTATCTACAACTTCATATTTTTGTTTTTATTTAGCATTCTTTTTTCACATCAGATAATTATTGTGCTAAGAGACATAAACCAGGCACACAAAGAAAACTACTGTATCCGTGGAAAAAAAAACAAACAAAACAAACATAGCCGGGCTCGGTGGCTCAGCCTGTAATCCCACGCTTTGGGAGGCTGAGGTGAGTGGATTGCCTGAGCCCGTGGCTTCAAGACCCACCTGGGCAACTTAGCGAGACCTCAACTCTACAATAAATCAAAACAAGCCAGGCATGGTAGCACGCACCTGTAGTTCCAGCTACTTGGAAGGCCGGGCAGAAGGATAGCCAGAGCCCAGCAGGTCGAGGCTGCGGTGGCCGGGAGCAGCCACGGTGCTCCAGTCTGGGTGACAGAGTGAGACTCCAACTCACAAAAAAACCAAAACATAAGACTCATAAAAGGAGAAAGTACAATGTTGGTCATCAGGGCCTACTGGTGGGGAAACTGGGAGACCTTGTTCATTGGTTACATAACTTCACTTATAAGTGAGTTATAGTGATCTAATGTACACCATAGTGACTATAGTTAATAACAATGTCTTGGGCCAGGCTTGGTGGCTCAGCCTGTAATCCCAGAAATTTGGGAGATGGAAACGAGTGGATTGCATGAGCTCGCGGGTTCAAGACCCTCCCGGGCAACTTGGTGAGAACTCATCTCTCCAATAAATCAAAAATTAGCCAGGCATGGTAGCATGTACCTGTAGTTTTGACTATTTGGAAGGCTGAGAGGGAAGGATCACCAGAGCCCAGCAGGTCAAGGCTGCGGTGGCCAGGAGCATGCCACTGCACTCCTGTCTAGGTGATGCAGTGAAACGCCAACTGAAAATAATAATAATAATAATAATGTCTTATATGCTTTAAAATGTTCTAAAATTGAAGACACTAAGTGTGAATATTACCCAAAAAAATGGCAAATACTTAAGGTGATTGGTACACTCATTAACTTGATTGTAGTCATCTTTTTACCATGTATTGCCATACCCAATCATTACATTTTATTCAAAAAATATATGGTTATACAAATTTTATTTCTGTAAAATAACCCACATGATAAACATACATACAAAAATACATGTATATGTATCTGATTTTCTTTTATCTAGAGTGATGTTTGTGCTCTGGTAAAATTATTGAGAATGAATTTATTTATGTAATTAGAGTTGGAGTCTCTGTGTCACCCAGGCTCGAGTGCAGAGGCACACTCACAGACACCATAACCCCAGCCTGATAAGCTCAAGTGACCCTTCCACCTCAGTTTTCTAAATAGGTATAACTACAGGAATGACCATCATTCTTGTCTAATGTTTCTTAATTTATTGTAAAGATGAGGTCTGGTCAACTAACCTAGGCTAGTTTCAAATTCCTGGGCCCAGGCAGTGTTCTTGTTTCTGCCTCCCAATGTGCTGGGATTACTGCATGAGCCACCAGCCTGGTTTGAAGTATAAATTTCTATAGAATCACATTTGAAACCTGTCTAGGTTAGGAAATCATATAGCAGAAGACGTAAAACATCTGTTCAGTTTTCTTGGGATTTCAGAGTCAAATAACAGAGTCACCACTCCTCTCACATATTTCCAAGATGTTGCAAAAAAAAACCCCTAAAAAATAGTGAAGTTTGTAAATAAGCGAGGAGATATTTTCATGTGCCCCAAAGCAACAGAAGAACATTTTGACCATGAACAGTTAAGAGAACTGTGATTTTCACTACAATCTTCCACCTTGACCTGTGCCACCTCCTTCATTCACTCCTACCTATCTGGGCATCTGGCTAATTGACCATGTCTTTTCACCTTCCAGGGCTCCTCAACTTGCTCCAGACAGGTGATTAGGTCCAGCATGGAAACAGCAAGGTCTGCTTTATTACAAAAAAAGCAACCAGACTCTTGCTGTTATTCTCCTATTACAATCCTAGTACTGTGCTCATGAAAGGTTCTAGAAAATTAATCCCCAAATATTATTTTTCAACAGAACCTTTAAGTTTTTAGGTCCTTAACTCAGTGGAAATGAATCAAAAATAGATAGCAGCTATTGGATTTTAGGTTGTGAGCAACAATATTGTCCCCAAATTTCTGTATTAACCACTAATATAGTGTGAAGTACACTGATTAGTTCAAAATAGGGAAAAGCTCAGGTCAAAATGAAACGTCGTTAATTCTTTTCCATGCCAACAAATCACAAAGTTTTCATTGAAAGCAGGAAGCTTATACTCATTTGTGCAAAGCATAAACTCAAAGAAAACATTCTACAAAAGGGCATGAAATATTGATATGGAAGATAAATTGTTTCTAGAGACTGTCCTCACCCAGAAACACAAAATTCCTCTGGTTCTCTAACATCACCTTTTTGTACAAAATTTGTTGAGCAAGGTCTATGCAGTCTCACTCTTCTGCAGAGAATTCTCTGACCACATCCCTGAATGTCAACAGCCCCTGAAAATGACAACAACACATATTTTTCAAGTGGCCATGGGCTTCAGGTGAAATGTGAGTGAAGAGAGCAGGTTTCAACTGATATGACAACTAGGATTATCCAATAATCAATTTATTTTTAAATTAGAGGGGTATGAACACTAGTTACCATGCCCTTAAGATGAGGGCTAAACAAATGCTTAAAAGAAGTTTTTCTTCCAAAAACAGCACCAATGTTTCAGAATAGAGAAAAATACATAGTGTTAGGGTACAGATGGACCGGGTGAGTGTGGAGAGATGCAGGGAGGCACGCAGCACTGCCAGGGCTGGCAAGCCGGAGGTGCGCGTTGGCAACCCAGAGATCCGAGTAGATTGCAAAGAATTGCAACACACGGAGGTGAGAGAAGAATAGATTTATTTAAAAGAAGATTAGAGAGAGAAAAAGAAGGAAGAAAGAAGATTCACCTCCCCAAGGGGAGGAAGGGGGACCAAACCCAGGAAGCATGGCGACAGCCATGGCTCAAAGAGCACATGACCACACCAGACTCTAGCAAGGCAATGGTCCCACAATAAACAATTCTAACACAGAGATAGTCTTTAATGTATTAAGTCTGAGTCATAAGAATGGAATAAAATCTACTCAGTCAGTGTTAGATGCTTTAACTTTTTTGAGTAATACAGTACAAAATTTGGGTACCAACACAGGCATGTGCATTTTTGAGTGCCATATTTATATCACACAGAAGAACTGTAATACTGGTCAGAAAGAAACTCATAGTGAGAAGATTCTCACCAAGTTTAAATATGCACAATGAACTGAATATATTGTTAAAATGCAGGTTCTGATGCAGGAGATCTGGGGTAAACCTAAGTTTATGCATTTTTCTTTCACTTGGGGGGGTTCTTACATTTTACCCATTCTGGGGTGCAATGGCTTAATCACAGCTCACTCTAGCCTTGACCTCCTGGGCTGAAAGGATTCACTCTTCTCAGTCTTCCATATGGCTGGGACAAATTGGTACCAGGGGCCAAGACATACGACACAGCATCAGGACTGAAATATTATTATTTTTCATTGTTTTTTAATATTTTTTTTATTTTTTGAGTTGGAGTCTCACTCTGTCACCCAGACTGGAGTGCAGTGGCTGTTCCCGGCCACTGCAGCCTCGACCTGCTGGGCTCCGGCGATCCTTCCACCTCAGCCTTCCGAGTAGCCGGAATTACAGGCGCACGCTACCACGCCCGGTTGATTTTTTGATTTATTGTAGAGATGAGGTCTCGCTGCCCAGGCGGGTCTCGAACCCGTGGGCTCAGGCAATCCACTCACCTCAGCCTCTAAAAGTGCTGGGATTACAGGCTGAGCCACCGAGCCCGGCTCAGGACTGAAACATTATTAACTAAAACAATTATAAACTATAATCTGATTCTAATAATGAAGAAACAAAACGTTTTACTCAGAATTCCAGCTACCGGTATCTTCCTTCCTTTCTAACTCCCAAAAACGCATTGATATCATCTTTTTTTAGCATGATAGAGTGAAATTCTCTTCTAATTATTTATTCTGATCTTCCAAAGTTATTCTTGGCAGTAACTGCAGTCCTGCTTGAATGTGCATTATTCTTATTCTGCATGAAGCAGATGGAGGATCCAGATGGAACCTTAATAGCACATGTTTCAGCCAGCCAGGCTTAGTGGCTCAGCCTGAAATCCCAGCAATTTGAGAGGCCAAGGCCAGAGGGTTACCTGAGCCCGTGAGTTCAAGAAGAGTCTGGGCAACTTGATGAGACCTTCTCTCTACAATAAATTAAAATTTAGCCAGGTGTGATAGTGCAAATCTGTAGTTCTGATTACTTGAACCGCTGAGGAAGAAGAATCACCGGAGCCCAGCAGTTTGATGCTAGAATGGCTGTGATTGTGCCATTGCACTCCAGCCTGGGTTTAGAGTGAGATTCCAACTCAAAAAATAAAAATAAAAAAGTACATTTCCATCCTTAACTAGGATCTGAGGATCTACTTCATCTCCAATAGGAATTTTGGGTATCTGTACCTTTTTATGTTCCACAGCCACGAGAGAACATGCTTAATACTGCAGTTCATAAATACATGGTGAGAACTGTGCATGGCAGCTATGAAGCCTGAAAGAAGAAACAAAGAGAAGGCGCTAGCACATAGAAAAATTTTTCAGAGTCCTTGAATATTATAAGAAGACCAAAAACTAGTTAAACAGACTCATTCGGTGGGACCATTACAAGTAGCAGTAGATGTCTGCAACTTCTAAAATCCTGACATTCCAATAGAAAAAGAGACACAGGCCCTGACCTGGAACACATTTACCTGGGAGCCAGCTATTTTTGCCTCTTCCTCCTCCTTCTCCAGCATTTCTGTTCAGGTGAGATTTTCTGGAAGAGTCACATCTACATGTTGAATATATGACTTGATTTTTTAAAAATTAAATTAAAAGTATTTTATGAGTCTGAGTCTCCCTCCGTCACCTAGGCAGGAATGAAGTGACACCATCACAGTTTATCACAACCTTGTCCTCCAGAGCTCAAGAGATACTTCCTTCTCAGGCTCTCAAGCTGCTGGAACTACAGGCATGTGCGACCACTCTCAGCTAAAGTTTTTCAGCTTTTATAGCTACATGGATGTGCTGTGTTGTCCAGATTGGTCTCAAACTCCTGGGCTCAATCAATCCTCTCCTCTCTGTCCCTCCACCCCTGACCTGGATTCAAAAAAAAAAAAGGCATACACAATCCAAAAGGGGTCTTTAGGACACCGGCCCCCAATCTTCTCGGTTTTAATGACTCTTCCAAATAACCCCCAGCCCCGACTCCAACTCCTTGTGTTGACTTCGGCTGTCCCGCCGAGCAGAACAGGGTTTGCACCTGGCAGCACCAACTGCCAATGACCCTGGTGACATACCCTGGGGATTTACACCTTGATATTCCAGATCAGGTCTCTGCCTGGCCGTAACCAACAAGCACCAGGGCTTCCCCGTGCCCCTTCTCAAAGCCCTTCCTCCCAGACCCTCCGGAGACCCACACCACAAGCCCTGACTGGGCCTTAGGGATTCACGATCTGCTGTTGGCCCAAGGAGACTCTTTAGCGCTGTGATGGAGGTTCCCTTTATCTTTGGGAAGGAGAGACGGATGATATCAGGACCACAGCCCCTTCCCCCAGGGGTCAGATTCCTCCCCCACGACCCTCTCCCATCCCACAAATCCGGAGTGTGGGATTGCCTGGGGGAGCCCCCGCTTAGTGAGGTCACTACAGGAACAGGACCCTAGGGACCGTCCCAGCCCCACCGTATGCCAGTGGGACCGGCCGAGTTGCCAGTGTGGTCGAGTGCAGGCTCGGAGCGGATGGGAAGGTCGGTACCGCCACAGCTGTTTCATCCGGGTCCATCCTCCCTCCCCTTCTGGCATCTGACCTCATACTCACCATCTTTCAGCTTCCAGGTGCCGCAGCATCCTCCTTACGGATTCCCAGGGCGAGCAGGACCCCTAGTGACAAAGATTGAAGTAAAGACCCACGGTTCTCTCAGAGAACAGCACATCCACAGACGCCAGGTACAAGAAGCCTTGTCAGAAGCTGTAAGCTGCCGCCTCACTTCCGGCCACTCTGACCAGTTTCCAAGTCATCACCCACTGATTGGATAAGGTTCCAGGGGTCTTCCCATCTTGAGTGACAGGAGAGGTGATCAAATGGGGCAGCAGGATGTAAGAAAAACACTCTTTTGCTTACACTTTCTAAGAAGGGAATAAGTTTAGAGGAAAGGTATGCAAGAAAAGACTTTCATTTCACAGAGATCTGTCTGATTTGGCTTTTTTTTTTGGAGTCTCACTCTGTCGCCCAGACTGGAGTGCAGTGACCGCTCCCGGCCACCACAGCCTTGACCCGCTGGGCTCCGGCTGCCTCAGCCTTCCAAGTAGCTGGAACTACCATGCCCAGCTAATTTTTGAGTTATTGTAGAGCGAGGTCTTGCCAAGCTGCCTGGGCGGGTCTCAAACCCGCAGGCTGAGGCAATCCACTCTCCTCGGCCTCCCAAAGTACTGAGATTACAGGCTGAGTCACCAAGCCCGGCCTTGGCTTTTTTTTTTTCTTCCAAACAGTATGTGTTTCCTTTATATTTAGAAAAAGAAAATATGTGTTGTTATCTTTTGGTAGAAATGCAACAATAGTTTTATTTTTACCAATTGTCAGGAGCGTGCCGCGGCCGCCCTTCTGGCCTTCAGGTAGGAAAAATTTGCACTGTAAGATAGTGTACAACACAAACCTGTAAGAAAAAACCCAGGAGGAATAATTAGGACAAAGAAAGTACAGCTGCAAAAAGTAAGAGTTATCTGTATGTGATATTCCAGGTGAAGACTGGTCTGGATCTACCACTACACCACCTCACTCAGAAAACCTAACCTCAGCCAAGGGTAAGACAGAAGACAGGGAAGGCCAAGTGCCAACTAGTTCCTTCTCTCCAATGATTTCCAATTTCTCTCTCATCAAGTAGAAAATAGACCTTGAATGGGACTTGCACCCTTAGGGATGTGAATAGAGAGACACAAAATACTATATGAGTGTAAATATCTTCTAATTTTTTTTGAGTTGGAGTCTACATCCGTAGTGCAGGGCCATGCTCAGGGCCACCCCAGCGTTGACCTGCTGGGCTTCAACAATCCTTCCCCCTCAGCCTTCCAAGCAGCTGGAACTTCAGACATGCTCTACCGTGCCCGGCTAATTTTTGATTTATTGTAGAGATGAGGTCTCGCCAAGTTGCCCGGGCTGCTCTCGAACCCACGTGCTCAGGCAATTCTCTTGCCTCAGCCTCCCAAAGTGTGGGAATTACAGGCTGAGTCACCAAGCCTGGCCTTGTCCTGACTCTTATGGTGAACGTAGAAAGGATTCACTCAGCACCATGCAGTCAGTACAAAAAAGGGAGGCATCCAAGGAACTTGGCCTTCATTTGGGTCCTCCCTTATGTTGCTGTCCCTGCCGGGAGGGTAATCCATGGACAGAAGTTTTGCCGCTTGCATTATTATTATTTCTTTTTGCCTTGTTAAAATAACTATTGGGCTTCTAATATTATTTTCCTAGAAAAGCCTGAGGACTTTGTTGAAATTGCTTTTTATTGTGTTATAAAATAGACAAGGAAGTGGCTTTTATAGATTAAAATTATACAAAATCTAGGACTGAAGTTTCTCCTGGGGAGACTGAGTTAATAGAGATCTGGAAACACGCCAGAGACCCAGAGATCAGAATCCTGTCTAGGGCTCACTCCCTGCGCCCTGACCCCAGTCCACCTTCTGTGTCACCCCCAGACCCGGCTCCACCCTGACACCTTGCCTCATAAGATTGATCAGAGGAGGCCAGAGTTTTGGGTGACTGCTCCTGGTGTCTCTCCAGAGTTGGTGCTTGCGATTTCCTCAAGCCAAAAAGCAGGTAGATGGGAGCAAGAAACATATATTTGGGGGTTACTGTA
The DNA here is from genome assembly GCF_000164805.1 of Carlito syrichta. NCBI lineage: Eukaryota > Metazoa > Chordata > Mammalia > Primates > Tarsiidae > Carlito > Carlito syrichta. The sequence continues at coordinate 17,462 of NW_007257586.1, forward strand.
TTTCATTAAATCTTGTGTTTCTGGAGTTCTGCCACCCAGCAACTTATTCTTCATTCCTGAAGATCTCACAGTTGCTATTCAAGTTGTAAAACTAAATATCAAGAGTGCCAAAAAGAGTTACCCATTTTTAAGGATGTTACCTGTGTATTACTATTTCAAAGCTGAACTGAATTACTGTAACAATGTATAGTGCTACTTTCACTCAAAAGATGGTGTTAATCTTTTGTTAATCAGCATGAATTGAGGATTACATTTTTTTGTGTTTTTTGAGTTGGATTCTCACTCTGTGCCCCAGGCAGGAGTGCGGTGGTACCCATCATAGCTCACCACAAGCTCCACCTCTTGGGTTCAGGCAATCCTTCCACCTCAGCCATCCCAAGTTGCTGGAAGTACAGGTGTACACCACAACACCCATCTAATTTTTTTTATCGTAAAGACGAGATCCTACCAAGTTGCTCTGGCAGATCCCAAATCCTTGGACTTAGGCAATTCTTTTACCTCCACCTCCCAAAGTACTGCAGTGACAGGCATGAGTCACTGTGTCTGGATAAGTATAACAATTTTAATACAGTTTTTCCCTTTCTTTAAATATGTCTTCATTTTTGGGGGCACCCTCTGTGTAAGCACAACAATAAAATCTCCCTCTGAACTACACTGTATCCTTGCTTTCTATATTACTCTGATCTTTTAATTTTAGCATTTATATGATACAATTTATTTTAAAATCAAGGATAGGAAACAAGAAGAAATAGAAAGCCTGGGTGCTACACCTCAATTCTGGGAATGGGGGGACACTTAGTACCCACCTCCCAGGGTGTTAGGAGGATTCACTCTCATACTATGTGAATGTGGTCACCAGCACAGTGCACCAGAGCATGCTTTTGAGTGCACAGTGCATGCTCTGTGAACCCTGCCTTAAAGCCTGTGTCCAGGTTGTTTTCCAAAGACAGACCTCTTCAGATATTGTTGCCTTTTCCAGTCTCTGTAAACTTTAAAGGGGCAGCACAGAATGTGGTCTTTCAGGATGGAGATCAATTGTCTTTTTCATTTGGACCAGAACTTTTTGTGTATGATGAGACTGTTGGGTGTGGGGCCCCTGTGTGCTGGGCCTGTTTTCTCTAGCTCTGTGCTGCTGACTGAATCCAGGTGAGGCAATGTCAACATTCAGAGAGAAGAGTAAAAGTCTATCCAGGGACTCCTTAAAACTTGTAAAATCACTTTCTGTTTTCTTTTTTTGAGTCATCCAAGTCAGAGTGCAGAGGCTCAGTCACGGCCAACACAGCTTCTATCTGCTGTGCTCAAGTGATCCTTCTGCCTCACCCTTTCAAGTAGGTTGAACTACACTCAGGTGCTACCATGCCTGGCTAATTTCTTGAATTATTTTAGAGATTAAGTCTCACCAAGCTTTTTAGGCTGGTCTCAAACCTCTAGGAAAAGGCAACTCTCTTGACCCCTCAAAGTGCTGAGATAATAGGCTTAAACCACTGAGCCCAGCTCAGAATCAGTTTTTTTTAGAATGAGATCCAAAATACAAAATGATTTGTGTGCAAATTAAAGTGTAAGAGGCGATGCTTTGCTAAGTGGTTTTCACCCCAGGCTTCCAATTAGGGTCTTATGGCCAGTTTGAAGACATAGTATTTTCTTTGTCCTCCACACAGCTTCAGTCTATTGGTCTGGATGTAATCATCTGTGTTGTATCAATTAATTGCCTCCAAGTGATTCTTTTATTTATTTATTTTTTGAGTTGGAGTCTCACTCTGTCACCCAGACTGGAGTGTAGAGGCATGCTCCCAGCCATCTCAGCCTCAAAGTGTTGCAATGGAAATGATTTTTAGGTGGACTGTTGCAATGGAAAGGGTTTTTAAGAAACTGGGGTGTCTTCTCTCTCTTGCTTTCACATCTATTGTTCCATAGTCTGAAATTATCCAAAAACTGTACCTCTTTCATGATCTCCTTTTAATAATGTGGAAATCAAAGTCCTCTGAATGGTTCATAAAGAACTGCATAATCTGACTGTTCTTCTCTTCCTTTGGGGACATGTGAATATCTTCTTCCTTTTAAGAAACTCCATGTAGGCTTTGCAGATGCTGCCACCTTGAGCCTTTTCCCATCAGCCATGGTCAACCCCACTGTGTTCTTCGACATCGCAGTCGACGGTGAGCCCTTGGGCCGCATCTCCTTCAAGCTAAGTTCCAAAGACAGCAGAAAACTTTCATGCTCTGAGCACTGGAGAGAAAGGATTCAGTTATAAGGGTTCCTGCTTTCACAGAATTATTCCAGGGTTTATGTGCCAGGGTGGTGACTTTATATGCCATAATGGCACTGGCGGCAAGTCCATCTATGGGGAGACATTTGATGATGAGAACTTCATCTTGAAGCATATAGGTCTCGGCATCTTGTCCATGGCAAATGCTGGACCAAACACAAACGGTTCCCAGTTTTTCATCTAAGACTGAATGGTTGGCTGGCAAGCATGTGGTTTTTGGCAAGGTAAAAGAGGGCATGAATGTTGTACAAGCCATGGAGGGCTTTGGGTCCAAGAATGGCAAGATTAGCAAGAAGATCACCATTGCTGACTGTGGACAACTCTAATAAATTTGACTTGTTTTATCTTAAATTACCAGATCATTCCTTCTGTAGCTCAGGAGAGCACCCCCCCATCCCATTTGTTCACAGTATCCCTATAATCTTTGTGCTCTCGCTACAATTCTTTGGGTTCCATATTTTCCTTATACCCTTCCACGTCTAGTTGGATTGCAGAGAACTAAAAACTAAACAACAAAAAATGAAAAAGAAAAAGAAACTCCATGTTAATCTCTGTTTAAGTTCTCTTTTTGCATCATGGCTGAAATATATGAGTAGTGGTAATTTTGTTATTTGTTTTAGAATTTCCAGGAACAGCACAAACAGTTGTTATATATATTTTGCTTTATGATTTTCTATCCTAGGGAGGTTTCAAATGCAATTCTATAAAAATTCATGCTCAATAATTTTACCAGAAAATAAACTATTTCCCTACATATGGGAAAATAATGTTATTTTAATATTTATTTATTTATTTTTGAATTGGAGTCTCTCTGTTGCCCAGACTGGAGTGCAGTGACAAGATCATGGCCACCCCAGTGTTGACCTCCTGGATTCCAGAGATCCTTCTGCTGCAGCCTTCCAAATATCCAGAACTACATGTGAAGTACCACACCGACTAATTTTTGATTTATTGTAGAAACGAGGTCTTGCCAAGCTGCCGGGCTGGTCTCAAACCTGCAGAATCAGACAATCCACTCACCTTAGTCTCCCAAAGTGCTGGGATTACAGGTTGAGCCACCGAACCCAGCCCATTTTGAAGTTTTCTATTCAGTTCCATTATGTTTGTTTTTATGGGTGTCAGCACCACCTTTTTAAAAATTTCCCTAACTTTGTAATATATTTTACTTTTATTATTCTTTTTCTTTTTTGTGTCAAAGTTTCACTCCATCACCGAGGCTGTAGTGCAGTGGTGCTCTCATGGCCAGTCCAGCATCGACATGCTGGGCTCTAGCGATTCTTCCGCCTTAGTCTTCCCAGTAGCCGGAATGACAGGCACACGCTACCATGCCCGCCTAATTGTTATTTTTGGGGTTTTTTTTTCTTTTTTGAGTTGGAGTCTCACTCTGTCATCCAGACTGGAGTGCAGTGGCATGCTCCTGTCCACCACAACCTCGACATGCTTGGCTCCAGCAATCCTTCCACCTCAACCTTCCAAGTAGCTGGGACTACAGGGGCGTGCTACCACGCCCGGCTAGTTTGATTTATTGTAGAGTCCGGGCTAAATGTTTTTGTTAATTGTAGAGACGGTGTCTCACCAAGTTGCCCGGAATGGTCTCGAACCCACGGGCTCAGTCAATCCACTCGTCTCAGCCTCCCAAAGTTCTGGGAATAAAAGCTTGAGCCCCCGTGTCCGGCCTGTAATATATTTTAAAATAAGGATGTGCGATGCCTCAAACATGTTTTTCTTTGCTAAGACTTGGCTAAGACTATCTTGAGATCTTACTTGCATATAATTTTTATAATTTAAAAACATTTTTGCAGCCGGGATTGGTGGTTCAGTCTGTAATCCCGTGCTTTGGGAGGCTGAGGTGAGTGGATTGCCTAAACCCGTGGTTTCGAGACCCACCTGGGCAACTTGGCGAGACCTCATCTCTACAATAAATCAAAAATTAGTCGGATGTGGTAGCGCGTGTCTGTAATTCCAGCTACTTGGAAGGCTAAGGTGGAAGAATCGCTGGAGCCCAGCGGATCGAGGCTGCGGTGGCCGGGAGCAGCCACTGCACTCCAGTGTGGGCGACAGAGTGAGACTCCCACTCAAAAATAAAATAAAATAAAAAATATATATATATTTTTGCTACAGAAATTACCGCTTGAGTTTTCATTGGAATCACATTTAATTTGTATATCATTTTTTGGTAAAGTTGACATGTGAACGAAATGAAAACGTAGGAGTTTTTTTTCTTTTGAGTTGGGGTGTCCCTCTGTCTTCCAGGCTAGAGTACATTGACTCTATTATGGCTCATCACAATTTCAACCCCTTTGGGTGAGGTGATCCTCCCCTCTCAGTCTTAAGTTGCACCTATTCTGGACTTATTGTTTTATCCCTTCTGATTCCAGTTTTATTTCCTTGTGGTGAGAAAAGTACTTTGCATAAGAGTCTTTTTGGATGTTATGACTTGGTTCATGTCCTAACACATTGTCTATCTTGGGTTATGTGCTATGTGCAATGAAACACATTGTGCATTCGACTGCTCTCCACTGGAGAGTTCTGTGTAAGCCTTTAAGGCTTAACTCATCTCTAGTGTTGTTCAAATTCTCCATTTCCTTACTGGTCTCTTATGTAGCATTTCTTTCCATTACAGGAAGTGGGGTATTCTTTTACATTTATTATGTTGCTGTGAATATTTTTATTTTGTCAATATTTGCTTTATATATTTGGGAACCTTGATATTAGTTGCATACACATACCTGCTATAGACTCATAGTAAATTGGCCCTTTTTATTATTATATAAATTCAACCTTTTCTTCTTTTGAGTTTTTTTACTTACTATATGATTTGCCTAAGATAATACTGCAGCCCAATCCCCTTATGTACTATTTGCATCGAATACAGTAAATCTTCTACATATAAACAATTAAGGTGCAAGTTTTCAAAGATGCAAACTGTTTTGCATGCTCATTGTTTGAGTTTTTGTTTTTTTCGAGTTGGAGTCTCACTCTGTCACCCAGACTGGAGTGCAGTCGCCACTCCCGACCACCGCAGCTTCTACCTGCTGGGCTCTGGCGATCCTTCCACCTCAGCCTTCCAAGTAGCAGAAACTACAGGCACACGCTTCAATGCCTGGCTAATTTTTTGATTTATTGTAGAGATGAGGTCTCACCAAGTTGCCCAGGCGGATCATGAACCCACGGACTCAGGCAATCCACTCACCTCAGCCTCCCAAAGCGTGGGATTACAGGCTGAGCCACCGAGCTCGGCTTAAGTGAGTTTTAAATTTTGTTTTATTTTTGCTTTATTTCTTGGGTTTATCTATTATTCGCATGAAAACTATTATAAACCTACTATAGTACATTACTACATAGTCTGTTATGATAGCTGCATACCTAGACTACCTTTGTTGGATGCACCCTCAAAATGAAACTTTCATATGTAGGGGATATGAGGTATCTTTTTCCATCCTCTTTTGACTTATTTGACTCTTTAAAGTAAATATCTGAAAGACAGTGTATCGTTAGTTCTTTGTTTGTTAGTCCACCGTCCATTTTAAGTGATTAGGTCACTGACAGAAATTATATTTAAAGTCATTACTGAAAGTGAAAGACTTACTACTGTCTTTTATTTTTATGTTGAAGGGTCACTCTGTCTCCCAGGCTGGAGTGCAGTGGCATGCTCATGGCCACCACAACTTCAACCTGCTGGGCTCAAGTGCTCCTTACTCCTCAGCCTTCCAAGTAGCTGGATTTACAGTCATGTGCCACCACAGTGAGCTAATTTTTTGATTTATTGCCAAGTTGCCCAGGCTGGTATCGAACCCATGGGCTCAAGCAATTCTCTCACTTCAGTCTCCCAAAGTGCTGGGATGATAGACATGAGCTATTGCACCTGGTCTACTACTGCCCTTTTTAAATAGTTTTCTATGTTTTCCTGTAGCAGTGCTTCCCTTCTTCGTCTCTCATACTGACTATCTTTGTGTGTGTGTGTTTATTATTTTTGTGGTGACCAGCCTTGACTACTTTATTTCCTTTTGTGTCCCTTATATGGGTATTTTCTTTGTGGTATCTGTGACAAATGGAGAATACATAAAATATCTTAAGGTTATACTAATGCATCTTAATGTCATAAGAAGTTAACTTCAATCACATACAAATACTCTACCTTTTACATCTCCCTTGACTTTGTTAATATCAGAAAATTAATGTGATTTTTTTGTGTATTAATACAGATGTGTGGAAATTTTCTGTTTTTAAAAATTCTACCATAGACTATGAACATTTTAGGCACTATGATTATGGTAGTAGAGCTTTTTTTTTTTCTTTTTCTTTTTTTTTTGAGTTGGAGTCTCTCTGTCACCCAGACTAGAGTGCAGTGGCATGCTCACAACAACTGCAGCCTTGACCCTCTGGGCTCCAGTGATCCTTTCACCTCATCCTTCCGAGTAGCTGGAACTACAGGCATACACTACCACACCCAGCTAATTTTTGATTTATTGTAGACATGAGGTCTCACCAAGTTGCTCTGGTGGGTCTTGAACCCGCGGGCTCAGGCAAGCCACTTGCCTCGGCCTCCAAAAGTGCAGAGATTGCACGCTGAGCCACTGAGTCTGGCTGAGCATTTTCTATTTGTATATACACTTATCTTTGACAGAGCTATATGGCAAAATATGGTTTTACGATGCAGACCAGCATTAATTCATTTTTTGAGAAAAAAACTTTATTGAACATTTCTTACAGAGCTGTTCTTGTGGCAACAAATACCCTCAGCTTTTGTTTATCTTTGCAATTCTTTATTTTTTCTTGCTTTTGAATTATAGTTTTCTCAGATCTAGTCCATTTGGATTTATACCTGTGAATTCTACATGTGTAGTTTCAACCAACCAGGGATGAAAAATATTTTGTAACAAATATATTGTTGGCCAGGTTCCGTGGCTCAGCCTGTAATCCCAGCATTTTAGGAGGCCATGGCGAGTGGATTGCCTGCACCCACGCGTTTGAGACCTGCCTGGGCAACTTGTCGAGACCTCATCTCTAAAGCAAATAAAAAATTAGCCAGGTGAAATAGCGTGCTCCTGTAGTTCCAGCTACTGCAAAGGCTGAGGTGGATGGATCACTGGAGCCCAGCAGGTCTAGGTTGCTGTGGCCAGGAGCATTCCACTGCACTCCAGTCTGGGCAACACAGTAAGACTCCAACTTATAAAAGAAAAAGAAAAAAGAAATATATTCTTGCATGCTGTCATCACAATATGAGTCTACTTGACTCTGTTCAATAAGCTCATGCTTATACATCTTACTTTTTTAATTTGCTTTACTTTCTTGACTCAGTATTTATAAAAGATACATTTTATTTTATTTTTTTTGAGTTGGAGTCCCACTTTGTCGCCCAGACTGGAGTGTAGTGGCCGCTCCCGGCCACCGCAGTCTCGACCTGCTGGGTTCTGGCGATCCTTCCGCCCCAGCCTTCCGAGTAGCTGGAACTACAGGTGCGTGCTACCACGCCTGGCTAATTTTTTGATTTATTGTAGAGATGAGGTCACGCCTGCCCAGGTGGGTCTCGAACCCGCGGGCTAAGGCAATCCACTCACCTCAGCCTCCTAAAGGTGTGGGATTACAGGCTGAGCCACCGAGCCCAGCTTTAAAAGATACATTTTAAATTTTCTGATTTTTTTTCACTTGACTGACACTATTATACACCCCCACTGGATTTTTTTCACCTTATTCAACTGCCCAGTTTCTATTAAGTTCTGTTTAATAATTTTATTTCTTCATTGATCTTTTGATTTTCTTCATACATCATTTTCATACATCATTTTCTTAATACTTTTGGCCTGTGTTCTATTTTATTTATTGTACAAATTCAAGATGGCCATTAAGAATTTATTGTCAGATAATATATAAATCTTCATTTTTTTAATGAGATTTCTGAAGATTTATTCTACTCCTTCAACTGGCTTATATTTTCTGTTTGTATACATGCATGCCATGGGATTATTTTATAAGACTGGCAAATTTAAAATGTATCTGTCCCAGTAATTAAATTTGTCATCACACATCTTCACAAGAAGCCAAAACTGAACATTTGATTCACTATTGTAGCTATTTGCTGTGGGTGATATTGAGAGATGACCAAGCCCTTCTTAGTGTTCAGTTTTGGGGTCAAAGTCAGGGTCAATGTCAGTGCAATGTGAGTCCATTTCCTTCTCCCATCCCTGGCCACATTATACAGCAGCTTGTATTAATACCATCTTCTACAATGGCAGTCAATAAAGTGCATGTGCTGGTAAAAAAAAAAACAAAACCCAAAAAACAAAAAAATGCCAGAATATTGAGATGTAATCCCAGCACTTTGGGAGGTAAGGCAAGAGAATTGTCTGTGTTCAAGGGTTCGAAAACAGCCTGGGCAACTTGATGAGACCTTATCTGGACAATATATTAAGAAAGTAAGCCAGGCATTGTAGCGTGTGCCTGTAGTTCCAGTTACTTGGGAGGATGAGGCAGAAATATCACCTGAGCCAAAAAGTTCATGGCTACAGTGGTCATGTGCCTGCCACTGCACTCCAGTCTGGGCAAGAGACTCCAACGAAAAACAACAATAACAAAAAAAAGATTTTTAACAATTAAAAAAAATTGGCCAGGTTCAGTGGTTCAGCCTATAATTTCAGCACTTTGGGAGGCCAAGGCAAGTGGATTGCCAGAGCCTGTGGTATTGAGACCAACCTGGGCAACTAGGAGAGACCTTGTCTCTACAATAAATCAAAACTTAGCTGGGCATGGTAACACACACCTGTAATTCTAGCTACTTGGAAGGCTGAAGCAGAAGGACTGCTGGAGCCCAGCAGGTCGCTCCTGGGTTGGCTGTGACTGTGCCACTGCACTCCAGCCTGGGTCACTGGCCAAAGCTGGAACAGCATCTGTTCCTGAGGGGCCAGGTCACCCTCTGTGTCTCTGAGATAGTGTCCATTCAGGTCTCAGTTAAGGTGAGTCCGATGAGTTTAAATGTAAAATGCCTGTACCGCCATAAGCTTCAAATTGGTGTCATGTACACTGAAATCGGTTGGTAAAAATGACCCACTAGACAGGTGCCTGGGAGAGGGTTTCTCCTTTGTTCTGAGCAGATCCTGAGTGACACAATAATACTGCTACCTGATTCCTTAATATCCACATCCATGAAAAAGACACCAATGAGGATGACATTTCTAGGAAGCCACATCCTGTGACTCCTGGCGACCCTCTGAAGCTGTGGTGGGGTCTGGATGGGGATTTCTCTCAAAGTGGCTGAACTGGGCTCCAGTTGGAGAGAACAGAGGGTGGTATCTGGGACATCAGTGATCCCCACAAGTGGTTGAGGAAACAGGTGGGTCGGGCTGAGGAGGCTAGTGCTCTGGAAGAAGCTGAGTGCACGTGGAGATCATTCTGAGCTGTTCAGTTATGTGACAGGGCGAGTCAGCCCAAAGCGGGCCATGTGAGGGGCACTCAAGCATCACACCATCCCTACTGCCCATCCGACTGTGACCCTCACATTGGTCTCTGGACCACTCCCCGTGGGAACAATGTGGCAGGATGTCAGCGGCCAGCAGGACTTTGCTGGGACGAGGCACACCACCCTGTCTCATCCTCTTTGGCTGCTAACCACCTACACCTGGCGCAGACTGGGATGGAGTCCTGCAGCCCAGTGACCCACCCACCAGGTGCCATTTCTGTGCGAGATTTTCCGCATGCCCTGCGCAGTGCGCTGCATTCTGCTGCTCTCCCCAACTTCCAGAGAGGGCAGACATCTCAGCCTCAAAACGCAAGAAAAATGTACTTTTAGGTACACATGGGTGTGGTGGCTCACATCGATAAACTCAGCATTTTGGGTGGCAGTGAGAGAATTTCCTGTGCCCACAGACTGGAGAGCAGCCTGGGTAACTCAGTGAGGCCTCATCTCTATTATAAATCCAAAATTAGCCAGAGTGGTGGCATGTGCCTGTAGTTCCAGCTACTTGGAAGGCTGCAGTAGAGGGATCACCTGAGCCCAGCAGGCCGAAGCTGCAGTGACCACAAGAGTGCCACTATACTCCACCTTGCGTGACTGACATTTTTTTAAAAAGGTGAGAATCGGTGGATCAGCCTGTAATCCCAGCACTTTTGGGAGGCTGAGGCGAGTGGATGGCCTGAGCCCGCAGGTTTGAGACCAGCCCAGGCACTTGGCAAAACCCCATCTCTACAATAGATAAAAAAATTAGTCGGTCATGTAATCCCAGCAGCTTGGGAGGTTGAGGTCAGAGAATCACTTGAGCTCTGGAGTTTGAGACCAGCCTAGGCAGCATAGCAAGACCTCAATCGACAAAAAAATTAAAAAGCAGCCAGATGTGGTGGCATATGCCTGTCATCTCAGCTAATCAGTAGACTAAGGAGGAAGGGTTGTATGAGCCCAGGAGGATGAGGGTGATCATTTCACTGTACTCTAGCATGGAAGACAAGGTGAGCCCCCGACTCAACAGAAGTCAGAAGATCATTATCATTAAAATGTGAACTTGACCCACAGGGATATAAAAATTTAATGTAATTCCTATGAATACTTCACTGATACTCTTCTTGGAAAAAGCATTTTTAATCCTAAATCTATATAGAATCTCAAGGTACTATAAATACTTTTTAAAAGTTAGCAATAAAGGATAAGGTAAAGGTATCACACTTCCTGATTTTAAAACATATGCCAAACTAACAGGAATAAAATTATGTGGTACTGGCACTCAGAGAAACAGATAATGGAACAAAATAGAAAAGCTCAATATAAATCCTTATGAATACGAAATGATCTTTAACAAGGTTGGCACGGGCATAAATTGGGGAAGAAAATCTTCAACAAATGATGCTGGAAAACTGGCTATCCACAAAGAAAAAAATAAAGGTAGACTCTTGAAACATACATAAAAAACTATCCAAAATTATTAAATGCTTAAATGTAAACATAGTAATTATAAAGTTATGAGAACCAAATATAGTATGGATGATGAAACACTAACCATGACAATGCTTCATTAGATGACAGTAAAATCACAAGGAACAGTAAAAAAATATGAGAACTGAGCTTGGTCTAGTGGCTCACGTCTATAATCCCAACACTTTGGGGGGCCAAGGGTAGGACTGCCTAAGCTCACAGGTTACAGACCAGACTGGGCAACTTGGGGAGAACACATCTCTGCGATGAATAAAAAAAAATTAGATGGGCATGGTGGCGCATACCTGTAGTTGCAACTACTTGGAAGGCTGAGGGGGAAGAATCACCTGAGCACAGCAGGTCAAGGCTGCAGTGGCAATGAGCAGTGTGCCACCACATTCCAGCCTGGGCTACAGAGTGAGACTCCAACTCAAAAAAAAAAAAAAGGAAAAGAAAACATGGGACTAACTGCTCTAGGTGTCTATTGAAACATGGAATGCAGAACCTGAAAAAGAATGTGTACATTCATTTTTACGGCAGCATTATTTACAAAAGTCAAAATGTGGAAGCAACCTAAGTGTCCTCCAAAGAAGGAATGGACAAACAAAATGTGGCATCCTCAAAAAAAATCTTGTCACATGTTATGATAAGGATAAATCTTGTGGACATTATGTTAATATAACAGTATTAGCTGGATGCAGTTGCTCTTATCTGTAAATCTCAGCACCAGAGTCCAGAAGTTTAAGACCTACCGAGGCAATACAGAATGCCGAAACATTGTGCTAAAAGAAAAAAAAAATTGCTGGACCTATTGTCATCAGCCTGTAATCCCAGTACTCAGTAGACTGAGCTGGAATAATCACCGAAGTAAAGGAGCACATGGTTGTACTGAACCTTGATTTCGCCACCACACTCCAGCCTGGGTGACAGAAATAGATCACAACACAAACAAAACAAAACCACACACACAAAAAAGAATTTGGGAAGCCTCCTTGATTTTGATATTGGTCTTAGTAATCATTTTTGTTGTTGTTGTTTTATATGACTAGAGGAACAAAAGCAAATATTAACAAGTTGGACTGCATCAAACTAAAAAAACTTCTGCACGGTAAAGAAAACAGGAAGAAGGCTTATGGGATAAGAAAGAATATTTGCAAACCACATTATCTGATGAGAGGTTAATATTCAAACTTTACAAGATAATTATACAAATCAAAGGCAAACACAAGAAAAAGATAATCACATTACTAAAAAATAGCCCAAGAATGAATAACTCCTTTTCCAATGAGGACACACATATTGCCAACAGGAAAAAGAAATGGCACTCAATGACAACAATAGAGGCACAATTTCAAATCCCACAATGATGAGGTATTATCTTACACCTGTCAGGATAATTAATATCAACCAGAAGAGATAGAAGTGTTGACAAAGATGTGAAGGAAAAGAAATCCTGTATACTGTTGGTGAATGTAAAATTGGTAGTCACAGTGAAAACTATTATGAACATTCATTTAAAAATAAAGAATAAACTGTCATCCAACATACAAAGGTATATAAGCAAAGGAAATAAAAGCAGCATCTCAAAAATATATCTGCACCCTTATATTCATTGCAGCATTTCTCAAAATGGCCAAGCTATGAAAACAACCTAAATATATGTGGATTCTGTGTTAAGAAAATATAGTATATATACACAATAGCATATTATTCAGCAATAAAAATAAAAAGAATCCTGCAATTTCCCCTTCATGGACGAAACTGTAAGACATTATGCCAGGCACACACAAAAAATACTGCATGATTTCAATCATGTGTGGTATCAAAAAAGTTTGCACTCAGAGGCAGAGGGTATAGTGGTCATCATCAGGGCCTGCAGGTAGGGAAAACAGGAGATATTTTCAGTGGTTATAAAATTTCAATTATAACTATTAGGGATCTAACGTATAACAGTGACTTATGGCTAATAATGTCTTGTAAGCTTAAAAAATTTGCTAAAATAATAGATAAAATGTGTTGTCATTACAAAAAAACCCCAGAAACTATGTAAGTGACTGATATGCTCACTAACTTAATTGTAGTCATTGTTTAACAATGTATAGGCATATCATATTATTATACAATGTATGGTTATACAATTATTATTTATGTATAAAAAACCAGATGTTAGACACATAAACACGTGTGTATGTATGTTTATGTGCGTATCTGCAACCTAGCCCTAGCTTCATACTTTAAAAAGTATGAAACTGCTGGGTTCAGGGTTCATGCAATCCTTCTGCCTTAGCCTTCCAAGTAGCTGTAACTACAGTCACACACTATCACACCCAGCGAATTTTTGATGTATTGTAGAGATGAGGTCTTGCCAAGTTGCTCGAGCTGGTCTTTGTCCCATGGGCTCAGGCCGTCCACTTGCCTTGGCCTCCAAAAGTGCTGAGATTACAGGCTGAGTCATTGTATCCAGTCTTCTGGGATTTTCTTATCAGGGGAGATGATCTGGACAGGTCACACCAACATGTTGAAAATATGCCTTTATTTTAAAATTAAATTGAATGTATTTTTTTTTGTTGTTGTTAGAGTCTCACTCTGCCACCTAGTCAGAAGTGAGTGGCACCATCATTACTCCAACCCTGAACTCCTGGACTCAGACAATCCTTCAATTTCAGCCTCCAAGGTAACTGGAACTACAGGCTTTTGCTAATACTCATGGCTAATTTTTTATTTTTGTAGTGATATGAGTATGCTATGTTGCAGAGGTTGTTATCAAACTCCTGGGCTCAATCCTCTCACCTCAACCTCCTTAAGTGATAGGATTACTTGCATAAGCTATGATGTGCAGCCAGGATATGCCCTAACATAAACACAATCCTTCCCTTGCTACTACTACACCCACAGACAGGAGGGACCAGAAAGGGAGAAAAAGTCCACTTTTCTCTGTCTTTTGTCACAGGAGACAAACTCAAAAACAATGAGCTCCTGCTTGGAGTCCAAAGTGTGAGCTTATTCTTTCCTTTTCCCAAGTGCCCTACCTTGCCACAAAAACTGGCAATTTCTGCTATAGCAATGAAAATATGGCTGCATTGGCTAACCTAACTGATGAAACCACAGTAGAGCATGACAGGTGACCTCACTTCTGAACTCACCTTTCACAAACATATCTGGCAATACTCAACTTGACAATGACTTCATATTTGAATCACATGGGGCTAGTTGCATGCCCTGACATAGGCCTGGAATCCCACTACATTGGGAGGTTGAGGTGAAAGGGTTGCCTGAGCCCAAGGGCTTGAGACCAATCTGGGCAAGCTGGCAATATCTATTTCTGCAATAAATCAAAAAATTAGCTGTGCATGGTGGCTTATGCCTATAGTTCCAGATACTTGGGAGGCTGAGGTGGAAGAATTGTCTGTGGCCAGCAGGTTGTGGCTGCAGTGGCCATAAGTGTACCACTGCACTCCAGCCTGGGCATGACAGACAAAGCAGACAGAGGAAACAAACACGGTTATTTTTGACAAGGAAAAACAGAAATAATAATAATAATGAAACAACAACAATTCTGTCCGTGAATGCTGTCTTAAGTAGTAAAATCACAACTTACAACAAAGAGCCAAGTACCCTGGATACCTCTCTTCTTTGTACTGACCACTGGGTCCTGATTTACCATTTACCCTGTTACAACAGATGGAAGTCTCTGGAGTGAAGGGATCTTGACTCCTTCATCTGTTTTTCTAGTGACTTTGTAATATGGAGGTAACTCTGTTATCTACCAGTGTGTTTTTCCTTATTATTTACCAAAGTAACAGCAAACTGGAGCCAATCCCATCTGGGTATATCCATTCTTTGTCCATGGAAAGTTATATTCTTATTACTTAACTCAGCATTAAAGATTAATATATTGCAAGTATTAGTGACTGGGTTTGGGATGTGGCAAGTGGATCACTTGAGACTCTTGGGTCGAACCAGCCCAGGCAACTTGGGGAGCCCTCCTCTCTACAATAAATTAAAAAAATAGCTGGGTGTGGTAGCATGTGCCTATAGTTCCAGCTACTTGGAAGACTGATGTGGAAGGATCACCATAGCCCAGTAGGTTGACGCTGGGGTGGCTGTGAGTGTGCCGCTTCACCCCTGCCTGGGCAACAGAGTGAAAATCCAACTAAAAAAAAAAAAAAGAAAGTATTATCTTGCTTCTTCATATCACATCACTCAATCCACTCAGGCTTTCAACTAGAAAAATAAACATCGTATTCAAATGATGGTATAAAGTTCTTATATACCTGTACAAATTGGAACTAATCGGCAGGAAGATTTCATAAAGAAAAGGGAAGCAAAGCAGCCTGTTTCACCCACAGTCCATAAGAAACTGCATCATCAGTAGGTTCATCATGTTCCGAAGCTTGGGGATCCCTCTTGCTGAGATGCAGCCCAGAAGGGCTCACTACCAGGCAGTAACTGAGCGAAACATGATCATCTGAGAATTTAATACTGGGACCTCCACACACTCTACTGTCTCCTCCTCATAGCATGGTATTCCTTCATCTTCCAGGTTCTCAGTTCTCATCAGGGACCAAACACTTACCTGAAGTAGTTTAAAATTTTGACCTATAATGTCTTTTTTCTGACCCCAAATGCATGAGGTTTCCTGGATACCAGTCTCCAATGCCAATTGTTTGTCCAACAATTCAATTCTGTCACCACCCAGAGTTAACACAAACCTCCAAGTTCAGGGCTCAGTTGTACAACATTGCCCACACTGATAATGCCAGATACATAACCCAGAGGCCCTCTTTGTTTCTGAGCAACTGCCTATAAATCAGGGGTTCCCAACACCTCTCCAGTCCAATAATTTGATGCAATACTCACAGAACTCAGCAAAACATTTCATATATATTGCCCAGTTTATTATAAAGGATAAAAACTCAGAAACAGCCAAGTGAAAAAGAGGTATAAGGCTAGGGACAGTGGCAAAGGATGTGGGTGAGGAGGGAATTCTGATAAACAGCTGTGATTGAAAATGCCCCATCAATCATATTCTGCAAGAGCAGCTTGCTGCAAAGAATCCCCCTTCCCATGAGGACTTAAGTGATGTTTTCTCTTTTCCCTACCTCAAAACCACTCACTGACACTGCCATTTCCCATTTTCTGCCTCATAAATAGATATATACTTTTGTTTTCAGTGGTCCAAACAAAACTCATGCAAAGCAAGAATTGCTTAATTTTTCCTCCTTCTCCCAGAACCCTGAACTCTAACTCACCTTAAGCCTGAGCCAACACACACTCCTCTTCATGTACCTCCTAGAGCAGGCTGACTTCAGAGTGAGACGTTCTGTGACCTGGGATCTGCTGGTTCCACTCTACATCCCGTCCACCCCTTTCCACCCCGATTCTGAGATTTTTCTTTTCCTTCATTTGTGCCTAAACTTTCAGATGCCTAAAGGCCTATAAGGAGTGTTTCCATCCTACTGCAATACTTGCTTATCTGAAGCTATTTTAATCCAAACTCAAATTTACTATGTAACAATGTCTAGAAACAGCCCCAGGACAGTAACAATTACACTTTCTGAAAAAGCATCACACCTTTTATTTCTGTCCCAACACTGGACACAAATCCCTGCAGATCCACAGTCTTCCAGGGCTCGGCAGCATCTCTCACAATCACAGGCTTCTTCCATAACTACTGTAAACAGACAGGCACACATGCAGAAGAGCCTCCCTTGGAAGAACGAGCTAGGACTTCTAGATTTCCTTTTGCAGGATCAGGCCTGACCATGTCTTGGAATCTTCAGGTCCAGTTAAGGTTGCTCAGTTAGATTCAAATGAGAAAACACCTAGTGCAGACGGGCTTCAACTCAGTGTTCATGTTTATGAAGGGTACAAAATTGTAAGATACATCACAAACCTCAACAGAAATAGCAAAAATATGTATTTCTTCAGACAATCAGCATGTAAATATCTCTTCCATGATAACAAATCATTTTGTAAATAATAATGTGTGAATACTTCTAGTAGTTGCCAGTTTTCTTCTCATAAAATTTAGCATGAAACTCTTACCCAAATAGAATTCTTCAGTCTTCCAACCAAAAGTAATTGGGCCACGCTCGGTGGCTCAGCCTGTAACCAGCACTTTGGGAGGCCGAGGTGAGTGGATTGCCTCCACCTGAGGGTTTGAGACCAGCCTGAGCAATTTAGGAAGATCTCCTCTCTACAATAAAATAAAAAACGAGCCAGGTGTGGTAGCTCACATCTGTCTTTCCGGCTACTTGTAAGTCACAGGCGGTAGGATCGCCAGAGCTCAGTTTTTCCACGCGGGGGTGGCTGTGAGTGTGCCACTGCACTCCAGTCTTGGCGACGAAGTGAGACCCTTACTCAAAAAAAAAAAAAAAAAAAGTCATTGATGTTTTCATACACTTGTGAGATTCAACAATGAATCTACCACACTTTCAGGTGGAAATGTACTGATTTCTACAGCCATAATGAGAGAAATTGTCTTTGAAAATTGTCAGGGAGGCTCCGTGTAACCTCGGGGAAGAGAGGGACGGGGTCAGGACACCAGACCCTCAAGTCCCCCACGGGCACCGCAAGCGGGTCGGATCCTCCCCATGACCCTTGTGGGTCGCGAACACGTGGAGAGGGTCTGTGTGGGGGAAGGCTCCACTGGTGAGGTCGCCACGGGGGCAAGGCCTTGGGGTCTTGGCCTAGCCTCACCTACCCCGAGGGGACGGGTCCAGGCTCGAAGTTGAGGGGGAGGCGAGTCACGCCACAGCCGGGTCATCCGGGTCCATCCTGTCCCCTCCCAGGACACCTATCGGCATACTCACCATCTCCCAGCTTCCAGGTGTCCCGGCGTCCTCCTCACAGACTCCCAGGACCTGCAGGTCACAAGACGACAGAGGCTGAAGCGAAGACACACGACAAGCATGGATGCCGGAGAGCAGGACAAAGCTGAGAGGACGACCCAGCTCTTTGCGCAGGCGCAGAAGACGAAGTCCCGGTCAGGGCCCAAAAGACGCCCACTCACTTCCGGCTCCCTCTGATTGGCCAGCTCAGACCTCAGCTTCCGTGGATTGGAAAAAACTTCAGGCTCCTCCCTTCTGGTCTTGACTGACAGGAGATGCAAAACGAGAGGGAATACATAGGCAAAATCGCGTTGAGATATCTCCTTGCCCTGGAGTCAGGGCCGAAGAGGGGGCTCAGGAATGTCGTGGGCCCCTCTCAGGGCATGACGGAAGGGTTCGTCACTCTGGGTTGGTGGGTCGCTGGAATGTAGGTCGACTCCGCCTCTCCCTGGCCGTGCGGGGATGGTAGTCCTGCAGCTCCGCGATCCCCCGACCGGGCGCCACGTAGACGCCAGTGTTCCCAGCAAGCCCCGCAAGGGGCCCCCAACCCCACCCCTCCCCACCACGTTCCGGCGCTGGGAGAAATCTCAACATTTTCTTGCCTCCTGCAACCCGCATCACCTGCCACTCCAGGCTAGATGTACTGCAGTGGTATCCAATCAACGGACGCTAGGGCCTGAACTGGCCAATCAGACAGGATCCAGAAGTGAACGGACTGCCTTCCGGGCGCTGGCCGGGCTTTTTGTATTCTGCGACTGCAGAAGGGGTGGATCACCTCCCGGGGATGGCCTAACTTCGCTTCATCCTCTGTCGCCCTGTGAACTGCCGGTCCTGGGAATCCGTGGGGAAGATGTTGGGACGCCCGGAAGCCGGGTGATGAGTGTGGGGGCGGGTGTCTCGAGAGGGGGAGAGGATGGACATGGATGACACGACCGCAGCGGGACCAGCCTCCCCGCCTGCTCCGAGCCTGGACCCATTCCCGCCGGCGGCTCGGCCGTCCTCCTCGTTGTAGGTGGGGTTGGGCCTGGTCCCCGGGTCCTGTCCCCACAGCGAACTCGCCTGTGAACCCACTTCACACAGACGAGCGCTCCGGATGTGCGGGATTCCGGAGGGTCATGGGGAAGATCCAACCCGCATGGGTACCCATTTCTGGGGATGGGTTCTGGTCCTGATCCCATCCCACGTTCCTCCCTATGGTCAAACGGAGACTTTGTCACAGCGTTAAGGAGTTCACTTGGGTCAACAGTGGATCTGCATCCCGAAGCCCCGGCCAGGGCACTTGGTGTGTGGTCCCCAGAGGTCCTGGGGGGAAAGTTTGGAGAAGGGGCAGGGGGAATCTCGCCACTCTCGTGAGTGACAGTCCTGCAGTCGCCTGATACAGAATATCCAGGTGGAAATTCCCAGGACAAGTCATCAGGGTCGTTGGCAGTTTGTGTCACCAGGTCCAAAGGCAGTTCGGCTCATAGCCAGACAGCCAGTAAGTCGAGAGATGATGTTGGAACAAAGGCTATGACTTTATGTAGAAGGGACATTACAGTGAGGGACCGGCAACCTAAAGACCCCTCTTAGATTGTTTGCTGTCTTGAGTTTTTATCATGGCTAGCGGGACAGAGGGGACCGACATCAAGACCTGGCAATGGGAGAAACGCTTTGAATAGGGGCAGGGGAAAACTGGCCATGGACAGGTGCTGGTCGGTGACAGCCCCGCAGTCACCTTATTTGGAATATCCAGGTGGAAACCCCCAGTGCATGTCATCAGGATCATTGACCGTTTGTGTCACCAGGTATAAACCCCGATCTGCTTGGGATAGGACAGCCAAAGACAAGGCAAGGAGTTGAAGCAGGGGCTGTGATTTCATTTAGGAGGGACACTGAAGCCAAGACGATGAGGGGTCAGCATCCTAAAGACACCTGTTGGGTCCTGTGTGCTTTTTTTGGTTTTTATCCAGGCTGGGAAGCAGGGGGAATGAGATCCCCAAGTGAGATACACCTGCAGACATCTGGGAGATGAGATGAGACATAGAAAGTGGCAGATTCTCTTTTTCCTTGGTTCACGGTTTTCTTGTTTCTTTATTTAACAAAACAGAGTTAGCGCCTACACTCCCACTTTCCCAGAGTTGGTCTGGACAGCTGCATACTTGTGCCTACCTTATCTTTTCAGCATTTCAAAATTATTTTAGCTACATGCAAGCACACAAAGCCAGAATTTCCCCCTCCATCGCTGATTACTGCCTAAATCAGGTTTCTTTGTTATTAAATTGACATTTTAAGCTATTCTATTGACTGGGCAGTGACTCACTCAGCACTTTGGGAAGATGAGAGGATGTGAGTTTTCCATCTAAGCAGCATATACAACCTATTCTGTGTGATGTAAATATCTCACTGAAAAATATGCATGCCTAAGTTGTTGTCCAAACTTATACTGTAGCATTCACAGAAATAGAGTGTCTACACTGGCTGAGTAGATTTCATTTCATTCTTGTTACTCAGACTTAATGTCTTAGAGAATATTTCTGTGTTACAACTTATTGCATAATTCTAGTTGTCATATCAGCTGGGCCATGTTCTCTTTATGCTTGCTTTTCGTAGAGGGTTGTTCACTTGGTAAACATGTATTGCTGTTGTTTTCAGGAGCTGTTGACATTCAACGATGTGGCAATAGAATTCTCTCCAGAGGAGTGGGAATGTCTAGACCCCACTCAGCAGATATTGCACCAGAACGTGATGTTTAGAGAGCCATAGAAACGCGGCTTTTCTAGGTGAGCACTGTCTTAAAAACACAATCCCTATTTCATGCTAAGGATATCATATGGTTTCTTTGTAGAATGTTTTCTGGGAATTTCTGCTTTATGTGAATGAGTTTCAGATTCCCGCTATCAAAGAAAAGTTGTTAAGAAAAGTTGATTTGTTAACATAGAAAATATTAAAGATGTTTCATTTTCACATGAAGCATTCTCTATGTTGAATTGGCATGTGTCCTATCTATATGAGTGGTAAGTCCAGAAATTTCATCACATAGAATATCATTGCCCACACCTCAATCCAATTGCTACCATAAGTTTTTGACTCATTAGTACTGAGTTAAGAACCCACAAATTTAAGGTGGGGAGTGGTGACTCAAGTCTGTAATCCTAGTACTTTGGGAGGCCAAGGTGGGGTTTGCTTGAGTCCATGGGTTGGAGGATAGCCTGGGCAACTTGGCAAGACCTCATCTCTACAATAAATCAACAAATTAACTGGACATGTTAGCAAGTGATTGTAGTTCTGGCTACTTGTGGAAGGTTGAGAGGAAAGAATTATCTGAGCACAGCAGGTTGATGCTGGGGTTGCTGGGGCTACCAAGTGAGATTCCAACTCAAAAAAAAAAAAAAAAAAAACCCACGAATCTACAATTCTATCTAAATGTTCTAAAGGTTCTATTGGGAAACAGTATTTGGGGATTAATTTTCTAGAACCTTGTATAATATGTTCTCTACTGAGCACAATACTAGGTTTCTAATCAAAGAACCCCAGCAATGATCATGTTATATTTTTTCTAATAAAACAAAATTTGCTGGCCTAAGCCACACCTGATCATGTGTCTGGAGCAAAGAAAAAAGCCCTGGGATATGAGGAGACTCAGCATGTTAGTCAAAAACTCCAGGTAGGTGGGATTGAACAAAGCAGATGATATAGGTTGAGGAAGTAGAGTTTGAAATATGGTTTGGGAATTTGGTCTGCTCCAATGGAAATGGTTTCTGAGAAGCCTAGGATTATTTCTCTTTTGTTCCATAGAGGAACATCTATTATTCCTTGTTCAGAAATTATCCAAAAATTCTGCTTCTTCTTCAGTGATCTCATTTTATGGTAACAGAGAAAATCAAAGTCCAATTAATAGGTTTTTAGGAACTACATGATCTGACTACCTTTCTGATGCTTTTGGAGACATGCAAATATCTGCTTATTTATTTAGAAAGTTCATGTCATACTATTTTATAAGTTTACTTTTTGTGTCATGATTGAAATATCTGAGAGTAGTGATTTTATTATTTGATTGGGAAATTTTAGAATGCCAAAATGTTATATGCTTTCTACCTTATAATTTTCTATCCTAGGGAGGTTTCCAATGTTATTTTATTTAAATTCATACTCCATAATTTTACAGAACACAAACTATCTCTCTTGATAGAATAAATGCTGTTATTTTACTTAATTTTTCTTTTTTAGTATGAACTGAGATTGGTAGTTTATTTCTACATGTCCAAATTCTTTTTTTTTTTTTTGAGGTGGAGTCTCACTCTGTTACCCAGACTAGAGTATAGTGACCACTCCTGGCCACTGCAGCCTCAACCTGCTGGGCTCCAGCGATCCTTCTACCTCAGCCTTCCAAGTAGCTGGAACTACAGGCGGGCGCTACCATGCCCAGCTAATTTTTTTGACTTATTGTAGAGATGAGGTCTCACCAAGTTGCCCAGGCAGGTCTCAAACCTGCGGGCTCAGGCAATCCATTCCCCTCAGCCTCCCAAAGCACGGGATTACAGGCTAAGCCATCGAGCCCGGCTAATTTTTTATTTATTGTAGTGACAAGGTCACGCCAAGTTGCCCAGGTGGGTTTGGAACTCATGGGCTCAGGCAATCCACTCGCCTCAGCCTCCGAAAGTACTGGGAGTACAGGTTGAGCCACTGAGCATGACCCATATCCAAATTCTTAAGTATACTATATCACATAGAACATTGGTGAACATATTAAACAACCAGATGTTACCTTGTTTCTTAATAACTCTTATTTTATACTTTTCATTTGGTTACTATGAAGATTAGGACTAGTCTACATATATGCATATATACATATACCCATGTACGTTTATGTATGTGTTCTTAACATTTGTTTTTTTACAGAAATAAGAAATGTATAGCCATGTTGTGCATAATGTAATAATTTGATATGCCTATACATTGTGAAATGATTACAATTATGGTAATGAACATATCAATAAGCTTTCATAGTTTCCATTTCTAAGTTGTGTAAGAACATATGTCTATTATTTTAGTAAATTTTCTAAACATACGAGACATCATAACTATGTCATGATGTTATACATTAGTTGCCTAAAACTCAGTTATAATTGAAATTTTATAACTGTTGAAAAACATATTCCATTTTTCCCACCTACAGGCCCTGGTGACCACCACTATGCCATCTTCCTCTATGAGTGCAATTTTTTTTTTCCCATAGGAGTGAGATTATGCTGTATTTTTTTTCCCCTGAGTTGATGTTTCATTGTTGCCCAGTATGGTCTTGCACGCCTGAGCTCAGGCAGTCCTCTCGATACCTCTCAAAGTGCTGGAATTACAGGCATGAGCCACTGCACCCAGCCTCACCCAGTATTTGTGTGTGTGTGCCTGGCTCACTTTACTTAACATAATGTCTTACAGTTTCATCCATAAGGTTGAAATTGCAGGATTCTTTAATTTTTTCATGGCTGAATGATATGCTATTATGTTATATATAGTATTTTCCTAATCAACACAGAATACACAGATATTTAGGTTGTTTTCAAGCTTGGCTATTTTGACAAATGCTGCAATGAACACAGGGGTGCAGATATTTCTTTGAGATAGTAATCTTATTTCCTTTTCTTTTCTAAAACAGGAAAAGCATTTCTGTGTTACATGGTAGTTTCCTTTTATTTTTAAAAGAATGTGAATAATGATTTTAATGATGACTCCCTCAATTTTAAACTCACCAACTGTATACAGGATTTCTATTTCTTCAGTCCTTATCAACAGTGCTCTCTCTTCTGGTTGATATTAGCCACCCTAACAGGTTTAAGATAATATATCATCATTGTGTTGATTTGAGATTGCTTCTGTTGTTAACACTGAGTGCCGTTTCATATACTTGGAAATTTGTGTGTCCTCACTGGATAAATAACAATTCATTTTTGGGCTATTTTTTATTCAGGTGATTATCATTTTCTTGGTTATGACTTTGATTTATCTAATTTTCTTGTATATTCTTTATATTAACATCTCAAGTATATGGGTTGCAATGCTTTCTCTTGTTGTGTAAGCCTTCTTCCTGTTCCCTCTACTATGCAGCTTTATTTGATGTCTCCAACTTGCTTGTACTTTTATTTCTGTAGTCATAAATAAAATTATTACTAAGACCAATGTCAATATCAAGGATGTTTTCCAAATCCTTTTAAAGGTTTTGTTTTATCAACCATGATGTCTGTCACCCAGGCAGGAGTGTGGTGGCTCAAGAAAGGCTCACTACAGCATTGAGCTCCTTGGCTCAGGTGACCATGCCGCCTTAATCACCTCAGTACTGGGATCACGGTTATCAGCCCAAAAGTTTGATAATAGCTTGTCTGGCTGTATGTTTGTATTTATCCTAGTTTGAGTTCAATAAACTTGTTGATTTTTCTATTTTTCTTCATTTCATTTGAAAATTTCTCATTTTTTTTGTAATTTTCATCTTCACAGGAACCCTACAAATGTGAAGAATGTGGCAAAGCCTTTCACTCTCATTCAGATCTTGCTCAACATGCTATCATTCATACTGGAAAGAAACTCTGTAAATGTGAAGAGTGTGGCAAAGCCTTTTGCAGTCATTCACACCACGCCTGGCTGATTTTTTGGTTTATTGTAGAGATGAGGTCTCACTGCCCAGGTGGGTCTCGAACCCGCGGGCTCAGGCAATCCACTCACATCAGCCTCCCAAAGGCATGGGATTACAGGCTGAGCCACCAAACCCGGCATACCTGAGTTCTTTACCAGGGCTAAATGTGAGGAAGAGTAGCCCCGTGGTGAGGGCATGAGGCAGGGAGCCCCAAGCCAGTCTGAATCCTAGGGCAGCAATCACAGGAAAAGCCTGAGGGGCCCCAAGAGCAACCATGCCCCAGGCACCACACACATCTAGCTCTGGGAAGTTTCCTGCATGAGTGTCTTTAGTGTTAGACCAGAGGTGCCAACAAGAGAAGCAGAGGACTCCAGGGTGCAGGGTTCATGGGGCCCCACCTTGTGAGAGCCAGATGAATTCAGGGGAGAAGTTAATCTAGTCTGTAGGCACCTACCAACTTGGAGACCATCTCTGAGGCAGATAGCCTGGTTCTCCCCAGCCCACCGTCTCAGCTCTAGAAAACCACGGAGCAGGTTTGACGCAGTGGCTCATGCCTATAATACCAGCACTTTGAGCCGGGTTTGGTGGCTCAGCCTGTAATCCCGCGCCTTTGGGAGGCTGAGGTAAGTGGATTGCCTGAGCCCGCGGGTTCGAGACCCGCCTGGGCAGCGAGGCCTCATCTCTACAATAAATCAAAAAAAAAAATCAGCCGGGCATGGTAATGTGCGCCTGTAATTCCGGTTACTCGGAAGGCTGAGGCGGAAGGATCGCCGGAGCCCAGCAGGTCGAGGCCGCGGTGGCCTGGAGCGGCCACTGCACTCCAGTCTGGGCAACAGAGTGAGACTCCAACTCAAAAAAAAACCCAAAAAGCAAAAAAAAAAACCAAATGTCTATTATGCAGTTTCACTTGTTGATGAGGTATGTCCCCCACTCCTCCAGCAGTATTCTACTCTGTCTGTTTTTATTTTTATTTATTTATTTGTTTTTGAGTTGGAGTCTCACTCCGTCATCCAGACTGGAGTGCAGTGGCACACTCCTGGTCACTGCAGACTCAACCTGCTGGGCTCTGGTGATCCTTCTGCCTCAACCTTCCAAGTAGCCAGAACTACAGGTGTGCACTAACACACCCGGTTAATTTTTATTAATTGTAGAGATGATGTCTAGTCAAGATGCCTGGGTAGGTCTTGAACCCACGGGCTCAGGCAATCCACTTGCCTCAGCCTCCCAAAGTGCCCATGGGTTTGAGACCAGCTCAGGCAACTTGGCAAAACCTCACCTCTGCAATAAATAAAGAATTAACTGGGCACGGTAGCACATTCCTGTTGTTCCAGTTACTTGGAAGGCTGAGACTGAAGAATTGCCAGAGTGTAGTGACACTGGGTGACACTGGGGTGGCCGTGAATGTGCCACTGCAATCTAGCCAGGATGAGAGAGTGAGACTAAAACTCAAAAAAGAAAAAGACTGAAATTATACAATATATTTATTTTCTACCTTAAGGAAATAAAACCTAAAATTAAATGTTGATGAAAAACAATGAAATAAAAAAAATACATGCAAGTTAAGCAACACATTCTCAAGAGTCAGGAGATTTAGGCTGGGTGTGGTGGTTCAGCACCTTGGGAGGTTGAGGTAGGTGAATTGCTTAAGCCCTGGAGTTTGAAACCAGGCTAGGCAACATAGCAAGACCTCAATCCACAAAAATTAAAAAATAAAAAAAAGCCAGACATGGTGGCACAGGCCTGTCATCCCAGCTGCACAAGTAGACAAAAGAAGTATTGTCTGAGCCCAGGAAGTTGAGGGTGTTTTGAGTCAGAATCATTTCACTATACTCTAGCATGGAAGATATGGTGAGACCCCAACTCAACAGAAGTCAGATTATCATCATTAAAATGTCAACTGGACACACAGTGATATACAAATTTAAAATAATTCCCATGAAAATTTCAATGATGCTTTTCTTTGAAAAAACATTTTTAGTACTAAATTTACATAGAATCTCAATGAACTATAGATACCTAAAAAAATTAGCAATAAATGATAAGGTATAGTTACCACACTTCCTGATTTTAAAACATGACTAAGTTACAGGAATAAAAACATGTGGTACTGGCATGCAGAAAGATAATGGAACAAAACAGAAAACCTCAGTATAAATCCTTATGAATAAAATTAAACAATCTGTAACAAAGTTGGCATGGCCACACAATGGGAAGCAAAATTTCTTCAGCAAATGGTGTTGGAAAACTGGCTATCCACAAAAGAAAAAATAAAGATGAACTCCTGAATCATGTACAAAAAACTGTCCAAAGTGATTAAATATGTATATGTAAAAATTATAATTATAAAGTTATTAGAGCCAAATAAAGATGGATGTTAAGACACTGGCCATCACAATCCTTCGTTAGATTCCAGTAAAAGCATAAGCAACAATGAAAAATACAAAACTACTCAAAATTAAAAAAAAAAATCTTTGGCTGAGGTGGAAGGATCACCAGAGTCAAGCAGGTCAGGCTGCGGTGGCTGGGAGCATGCCACTGCTCTCCAATCTGGGGGACAGAGTGGGACTCCAACTCAAAAAATATATATATGTGTGTGTCAGCTAAGTGGCTCAGCCTATAATCCCAGCACTTTGGAAGGCCAAGCAGAGTGGATTTCCTGAGCCTGGGGGTTTGAGATAGGCCTGGGAAACTTGGCAAGAAAATATCAAAAAATTAACTGGGCATGGTAGTGCGACACTGGTGTGGCAGTAAGCGGGCCACTGCACTTCAAGTTGGGTCTCTGAGTGAGACCTAGCTCAAAAAAAAAAAAAAAAAAAAAAAAAAGATATGTGTACATTCATGTTTATGGCAGTATTAATGTATGAAAGCCAAAAGGAAGAAACAACCTAAATGTTCTTCAAAGAATTAATGAACAGAGAAAATGTGACACCCTTAAAAAAAAGAAATCATGTCTCATGTTATGGTAAGGTTAAATCTTGTGGATATTATGTTAAGGTAAATAAGACAATATTAGGTTGATGTGATTGATAATGCCTGTAATCCCAGCACCTGAGCCGAGCAGTTCAAGACCTGCTCAGGCAATACAATGTGCCAAGAATTTATGCCTAAAAAAAAAAATATGAGCCGGGCATGAAGGCACCAATCTCTAATCCCAGTACTCAGGAGACTGAGCTGGAATGATCACCTGAGTCATGGAGCTCAAGGCTGTAGTAGCCTTCCTTGAGCCACTGCACACCTGATTGGGTGACAGGAGACCACAACTCATAAAACAAAAGACAACCTTAACAAAGGTTTGGAAAACGACCTTGATATTGATATTGGACTTAGTAATGATTTTTTTAATGACTACAGGAAAAAAAGCAAATATAAACAAGTTGGAGACATCAAACTAAAAATCTTCAGCACAGTGAAGGGAACAGGAAGAAGGCTTACAGGATAAGATAAAATATCTGCAGACCATATACCTGATGAGATGTTAACATCCAAAATATATTAGAAAACATACAAATCAAAGGCAAAAACAAGAATATGATAATACAGTACTAAAAAATAGCCCCAAAATTAATAGTTATCCAATCAGGACATACAAATTGCCAAAAGGCATATGAAATGGTGCTCAATTTCACCAATAGAGGCAATTAAAAATCAACACAATGATGATATATTTTCTCACACCTATTAGGATGGTTAATGTCAATCAGAAGAGAAATAACTGTTGATAAGAATGTGATGAAAAAGAAATCCTAAATAATCTTAAGTGAGTTTAAAATTAGTAGAGTCATTATAAAAATCGTTATAAGCATTCTTTTTTTTTTTGAGTTGGAGACTCACTCTTTCACCCAGACTGGAGTGCAGTGGCACGCTCCCAGTCACCGCAGCCTCTACCTGCTGGGCTCCAGCAATCCTTCTGGCTCAGCCTTCCAAGTAGCTGGAACTACAGGCAAACACCACCATGCCTGGCTAATTTTTTGATTTATTGTAGAGATGAGGTCTCGCCAAGTTGCCCAGGGGGGTCTCAAACCCGAGGGCTCAGGCAATTCTCTCACCTCAGCCTCCCAATGTGCGGGATTACAGACTGAGCCACTGAAACGACCATGTTACACAGAAATCCCTTAATGGGTATATAAGCAAAGAAAATAAGATCAGTATGTCAAAGAACTATCTGTACCCCTATGTTCATTACAGCATTTGTCAAAATGGCCAAGCTTGAAAACAACATAAATATTTCTGAATTCTGTGTTGATTAGGAAAATAGCCGATATATACACAATAGCATCATTCAGTCACAAAAAGTATTAAAGAATCCTGCAATTTCAACCTTATAGAAGAAACTGTAAGACATTATGCTAAGAGTAGTAAGTCAGGTGCACACACACTCAAATACTGCATGAGGCCAGGCATTGTGACTCAAGTGTATAATCCCAGCATTTTGTGAGACAAATTGAGAGGACTGCCTCAGCTCAGGGATTCAAGACCAGACTGGGCAACCTAGAAAGATGTCACATCTACAACAAATCAAAACGATAAGCTGAGGGTGGTAGTGTGCACCTGTAGTTCCTGCTACTTGGAAGACTGAGGCAGAAGGATCACCTGAGTTCAGCAAATTATGGCAGTAGTGGCCATTAGCATGCCACTGCACTCCAGCCTGGGTGACAAGGTAAGACTCCAACTTGGGGGAAATAAAATTGTGCCAAGATCTCTCTCATGTGTGGAATTAAAAAAAAGATTGCACTCATAGAGGAAGAAAGTACAATGGTGGTCACCAGTGCCCGCAGGTGGGAAAAATGGGAGATATTTTTCAATGTTTATGAAATTTAAATTATAACTAAGTTTTAAGGAACTAATGTATAACATAGTGGCTTATAGTAAATAATGATGTCCCGTATGCTTAGAAAATTTGCTAAAATAATAGACATTGTGTAATCTCCTTACACAACATAGAAATGGCAACTATAAACGTTATTGATATGTTAATTAGCATAATTGTAATACTCGTTTCATAATATATAGACATATCAAATTTTTACATTATACACAACATATGGTGATACATTTCTTATTTATGTATTTTAAAAAACATGTTAAAGACACTTAAACACATGTACATGGGTTTATATATATATGTAGAGTAGTCGTAGTCTTCATACTAAACAAAACAAAATTATAAAATAAGAGTTATTAAGCAACAGGGTAACATCTGGGAGTTTAATATGCTTACCATGCTTTACATGATGTACTGTACTTAAAAATTTGAGGCCGGGCCCGGTGGCTCAGCCTGTAATCCCAGAACTTTGGGAAGCTGAGATGAGTGGATTGCCTGAGCCCGCGGTTTCAAGACCCACCTGGGCAACTTGGCGAGACCTCGTCTCTACAATAAATCAAAAATTAGCCGGGCATGGTAGCGCAGGCCTGTAGTTCCAACTACTTGGAAGGCTGAGGGAGAAGGGTCACTGGAGCCCAGCATGTCGAGGCTGCAGTGGCCAGGAGCATGCCACTGCACTCCAGTCTGGGTGACAGAGTGAGAATCCAACTTAGTTTATACTAAAAAAGAAAAATTAAAGTAAAATAACAAAATTTCTTCTATCAAGAGATAATTTATGTTCTGTTAGAATTATGGAGTATGAATTTAAATAAAATCACATTGGAAATCGCCCTAGGATAGAAAATCATAAAGTTGAAAGCATAGAACATCTGTCTTTAGTTTTTAGAATTTCTCAAATAACAAAATCACTACTCTCACTTATTTCCAACATGATGCAAAAAGAAAACTTAAAAAAATTGTTTGACATGGGTTTTCTAAATAAGTAAGCAGATATTTGCCTGTCTCCAAAAGCATCAGAAAGGTAGTCAGATCATGCAGTTCCTAACAAACCATTAAGTGGACTCTGATTTCCCCTGTAACCTTGAAATGAGATCATTGAAGGAGAAACAGTTTTTGGAGAATTTCAGAACACAGAATAATAGATACCCCTGTGTGGACATCTTGACCTGTGTCATCAGCTTCATTCACTCCCACCTACCTGGAGGTTTGACTAATGTGCTGTGTCTCCTCACATCCCAGGTCTCTTGCCTATGATCCAGACATGTGATCAGGTCTGAGTTAGAGACGTCAAGACCTGTTTTATTAGAAAAAGATAACATGACTCTTGCTGGGGTCCTTTGATTACAAACCTAGTATTGTGCTCAGTAGAGAACACATTATACAATATTCTAGAAAATTAATCTCAAAATACTGTTTCCCAATCGAACCATTAGAACATTTAGATAGAATTTTAAATTTGTGGATTTTGTTTTAGTTGGAATCTCACTCTGTTGCCCAGGCTGGAGTGCAGTGGCTCGTTCATGGCCACCACAGCCTCGATCTACTGAGTTCAGGTAATCCTTCCCCCTTAGCCTTCCAAGTAGCTGGAATTACAGGCACATAACATCATGCCTAGCTAACTTTTTGATTTATTGCAGAGACAAGGTCTTCCCAAGTTGTCCAGAATTATCTTGCACTCATGGATTCAGGCAATCCTCTCACCTTGGCCTCCCAAGTGCTGGGATTATAGGCATGAGCCATGGCACCTAGCCAGAACATGTACTTCTAAGGTTCTGTCTGGATGTTCCATCAGCTCCATGCAGAACACGGTTAATAAAATGCACATTTAAACAAGATAGCAGGTAATGCCCAGAATCACTCAGGAAGGTCTGAATAAAGAATAATTAGAAGAGACTTGTTCACTAGCATACTATAAACAAACTATAAATGTACTTTTTGCTGGGTGCGGCGGTTCAAGCCTGTAATTCCAGCACTTTGGGAGGCTGAGATGAGAGAATTACCTGAGCCCCCAGGTATGAGAACAGTCTGGCCCACTTGGTGAGAACTCATGTCTACCATAACTCAAAAACTTAGGCATGGTAGTACCTGCCTCTAGTCCTGGCTACTTGGAAGGCTGAGGTGGAGGGATCACCAGCGTTGACCCACTGGGCTCAGGTAGTTGTTTCCCCTCAACCTTCCAAGTAGCCAGAACTACAGGTACATGCCACCATACCCAGCTAATTTGCTGTACTTCAGCATGGGTGACAGAGTGATACTCCAACTAAGAACCCCCCCCCAAAAAAGCCAAAACAATACAAACTAAAAATATCTTATACTTCATCAACCACAAGTGGGAAAGTCAACTGTCAGAAGTCTGACATAATTCCATTTTAGATGGAGGGGGGAGCTCTGGTCTCTGTGTGTTGGCACATTGCCAAAATAATTATGAAATGCTGAAAAGATAAGGTAGGCACAAGTATGCAGCTGTCCAGACTAACTCTGGGAAAGTGGGAGTGTGGGCACTAACTCTGTTTTGTTCAATAAAGGAACAAGAGACCATGAACCAAGCACAAAGAGAATTCAACACTTTCCAGGACTCCTCTCATCGCCCAGATGTCTGCAGTTCTAAGCCACCTCTTGATCTTGGCCCCATGTGCCCTCCAGCCTGGATAAAAACAAAAAAACCCATACACGACCCAAGAAGGGTCTTTAGGAGGCTGGCCCCTTATCTTCTCACAGCTTCAGTGTCCTAAATAAAGTTACAGCCCCTGTTTCAATTCCTTGTCTTTGGCTGTCCTGCCCATGCAGAGAGGGGTTTAGACCTGGTGACACAAACGGCCAATGACCCTGATGACATGCCCTGGCCATTTCCACATGGATATTCCAGATCAGCTGACTGTGGGGCTGTCACCCACCAGCACCTACCCATGGCCGGCTTCCCCCTGCCCCTTCTCAAAGCCTTACCCCCAGTCCCTCCAGGCTCCCCACACCACAAGCCCTGACTGGGGCTTAGGGATTCATGATGCACTGTAGACCCAGGGGAAATCCTTATCGCTGTGACGGAGACTCCGTTCAACCTTAGGGAGGAGAGTGGGACAGGACCAGGACCACAACCTTTCCCCACCCACGGGTGTACCCACGCAGGTTGGATCTTCCCCCACTACCTTCCCCGAGTCCCACGCATCCGGAGTGCGAGAATGGGTGAAGAGGGTTTGCAGGTAAGTTCACCATGGGGACAAGACCCGAGGACCAGGTCTAATACCTACACTGAAGGGACTGGGCCGAGCCGCTGGTGGGGATGGGTCCATGGAGCTGATGAGGAGGCTGGTCGTGCTGCTGCCGGGTCATCTGTGTCCATCCGCTCCCCCTCTTGAGACACTCGCCCAAATGCTCACCATCTCCCGGCTTCCAAGTGTCCTGATGTTCTCCCCACGGATTCCAGAACCATTAAGTCACAGGCTGAAGCAAAGACAGGCGGTCCTCTGGGAGATTATTCAGAGCTTCCGCAGGTGCAAAATACAAAAAGCCCAGTCAGAGCCCAGAAGCCACCCCCTCACTACGAGTTCCTGTTCGAATGAACAGTTTCCAAGTCAGGTTGATTGGATAAGGCTCCAGACCTCAGCCATCTGATCTTTAGTGACAGGAGATGTGATTAGTTGGGACTGCGGTAAGCAAGAAAAACACATTTTTGCTTATACCTAAGAAGGGAATAAGTTTGGAGTAAAGGTATGCAAGAAAAGACTTTCATTTCATAGATATGAGTCAGAGTCTCACTCTGTCACCCAGACTGGAGTGCAGTGGCACACTTACAACCACCCTAGTGATGTCCTGCTGGACTCTGGCGAACCTCCCACCTCAGTCTTCCAAGTAGCTGGAACTACAGGCACACACTACCACACCCAGCTAATTATTTTTTTATTTATTGTACAGATGAGGTCTTGTAAGTTGCCAGGACTGGTCTCAAACCCGTGGGCTCAGGCAACCCATTCATCTCGCCCTCTCAAAGTGTTGGAATTACAGGCTGAGCCACCGAGCCTGGCCGGTATTATTTTTTTTAAACAACATGTACTTCTTTTATAATTAGAAAAAGAAAAGAATATGTTGTTATTTTTTGGTAGAAAGGCAACAGTTTTTATTTCTTTTTTGTTTTGGGTCAGGTTACATCTACTTTATATACAAAGAAATTTACAGGTTAGTCAATTTTTGGCTTTTGTCACACACACATAACTGCACATTTGTCCCTACACAGCACAACATGCCAGAAATAATGGTTGCTATGGGAGACAATCAGTCATGGCTTTACAGAAAGCACAAAAACTGCCCAAAATTGAAATCATTTATTTGGCTTAAACTACTGCCACAACCATCCCATTGGAAATCTCTCCACCCTGAAGCCTCTGAAATCCACTAAATCTCATCTCTGCCATGTCCCTAGAGACAAAGACATTTCATTTAATAATCCAGGAGGGTGGCAGAAGTCATTTTGATTACTCTTGTGAGAAATGCAACCATACTGGATGCAAAAAATTGTGTTTTATTTTTACCAATATTTGCATTGTCAGGTGCAGTCCATGGCTGCTGTACTGGCCTCTGGGTCAGAAAAATTTGCATTGTATGATAGTGTACAACACAAACATGTAAGAGAAAGCCCAGAGATCTAATTAGGATGAATAACGTACAGCTGCAAAAAGTGAGAGTTATCTGTACGTGGTAACAAATATTCCAAGTGAAGACTGGTCAGGATCTATCACTGCACCAGCTCACTCAGAAAACCTAACCTCAGCCAAGAGTGAGGCAGAGGACAGGCAAGGTCAAAGTGTCAACTAGTTCCCTCCCCCAACTATTTGCAATTTCTCTGTCATCAAGTAGAAAATAGACCATGAATGGGATGTAAATAGAGAGACACAAAGTAGAATATGAGATAAATGTATACATCTTTTCCTTATTTTTAAATTTTTTTTGAGTTGGAGTACCATTTTGTTGCACAGGTTGGAGTGCAGTGGCTCATCACAGTCACACTAGCGTCAACTGCTGGGTTCAGGTGATCCTTCTGTCTCAGTTCCAAGTAGACAGAACTGCAGGGGTGCACTACCACGCCTGACTAATTTTTGATTTATTGTAGAGAGGAGGTCTCTCCAAGTTTCCCGGGCTGGTCTCGTACCTGCCTGCTGAGGCAATCCATTCAACTCTGCCTCCCAAAGAGATGGGATTACAGGCTGATCCAACAAGACAGGCCAATTTTTAATTTTAATTTTAAAGATGTGCGGTAGGAATACAAATGTTAATTATGCATCTGGACGTGTACAAATCGTAGAGGAAGACTTCAAGGTTAAGGTTAATGCATCAAAAATTTTAGGTGATATTAATAAAGCTACTTAACCGGTCTGAGTGCCACTTTTCTCACCTGTAAAATGGGGATTGCAAGTCAACTTCATCAAGTTGTTGGGATAGTTAAATTCACCAAGATATTTAAAAGTGCCTGTTACTGGTCAGACACAGTGACTCAAGCCTGTAATCCCAGCACTTTGGGTGGCTGAAGCAAATGGATTGCCTGAGACCAGTCTGGGCAACTTAGCAAGACCTCATCTCTACAATAAATCAAAGAATATTAGCTGAGCATTGTAGCATTCATCTGTAGTTACAGTTACTTTGAAGCTTGTGGTAGAATGGCCTGAACCCAGTAGTTCAAGGCTGCAGTGGCTGTGAAAGTGCTACTGCACTCCAGTCTGGGTGACAGGGAGAGACTTCAACTCAAAAAATAAAATAAAATGGGAAAAGCCCTCGTGTTGACCTGTGGTCTCCTTATAATTCCTCATCTTATCATCTTCACAGATCTTCACATTTTCTTCTTTATTTGCAAAGGTGCTGATGAACTCATATGTATTTAATTCTGAAAGGGTACATTTTTCACCAAGTACTGACCCAACCTTCATTCTTTCATTCTATATCACATTTGGGAGTCATAAGGAACCCCTTGGAATGTGTAAATTGAAAAACATCATTAACAGCCAAGTTTTATGTCTTAGATATAACAACATGAAAGCTGGTTCATCAGGAAATAAAAGAATTGCCTCTGAGGTCATGAGAATTTAGGGTCACCAATTATTAGGAAGCCACATGGAAACAGAAGTGCTCCCAGAGTTTTTCACTGTCTAGAGAGACAAATTCCACAGATGGACCCCAGTGAGGTAGACACATCCCTCAATTCTGTGACAAGCCTTCCATTTAAAGCAGAGATGCAAATTGATAAGTTGCCAACTTCCGCTAAGTACCTCTCACTTTGAATGTCGTTGCCCCAAAGCTGGATCACCATCTGTTTCTGAAGGATCAGGTCACCCTCTGTGTCTCTGAGACACTGTCCTGTCAGGGCACAGTTGAGATGAGCCCAATGAGTTTGTGTGTAAAATGCCTGTACCACTATCAGCTTCAGGTTGTTTTCACATCCACTGAAATGGGTTAGTAAAAATGGTCCACTAGGCCAAGTGCGGTGTCTCATGCCTGTCATCCCAGCTCTCTGAGAATTGGAAGTGAGAGGATTGCCTAAATCCTGGGATTCGAGACCAGCCTGGGCAATTTGGTGAGACCTAGTCAGTGGAAAAAAATATATAGGTCCAGTAGACATGTGCCTGGGAGTGAGTTTTCTCCTTTGTTCTTAGCAGATCCGAGTGACCCAATAATTTTGCTCCCTGGCCAGGTGTGGTGTCTCAACCTGTAATCCCAGCACTTTGGGAGGCCAAGGATAGTGGATTTCCTGAGC
Organism: Carlito syrichta; assembly: GCF_000164805.1. Lineage (NCBI taxonomy): Eukaryota > Metazoa > Chordata > Mammalia > Primates > Tarsiidae > Carlito > Carlito syrichta. Next base: position 53,622 of record NW_007257586.1, read on the forward strand.
CCGCAGGTTCAAGACCAGCCGGGATAACTTGGGAATACTTCTTCTCTACAATAAATCAAAAACAAGCCAGGTATGGTAATGTGTGCCTGCAATCCCAGCAACTTGGAAGGCTGAGGCAGAAGGATTACCAGAGCCCAGTAGTAGTTCAACGCTGGGGTGGATGTGAGCATGTCCCTGCACTCCAGCCTGGGCAACAGAGTGAGACTCCAACTCAAAAAAAAAAAAAAGAAAGAAATTCGCTTACTAATGTCTCAAAATCCACAACCATGAACAAGGCACCAGTGAGGGTGACATCTCCGGGAAGTCATACCCAGTGACCCCTGGCAAAGCTCTGAAATTGTGATGGGGTCTGGATGGGGTGAGGTAGGGTAGAGTCTAGGCCCACTCCCTGTCTGTGGGGAGTGAAGCTTTCTTAAATAAATCTTTTCTTCTTTCACCTCTTGTGTGTTGCAATTCTTTGCACAACTTGGATCTCTGGATCACTAGTGCACACCTCCAGCATGCTGGCTCTGGTGGTGCCGCACCCTCCATCCACCCACTCTTACCCTATCCGTGCCCTAACAGGTGTGACTTTATTTAGAAGGGACATTACAATGAAGGGCCAGCGTCCTTAAGATGCCTCTTAGGTTGTATTTTCTGTCTTGGGTTTTTAACATAGATAGGGGGACAGAGAGGACCGAGATCAAGACCTGGCTTAGAAGTGTAGACATCTGGGCACCAAGAGGAGTTCTGGAAATTCATAAAGTCTCTTTGTCCTTGATTCATGGTCTCCTTGTTTTTTTCTTTTTCTTTCTTTCTCCTTTTTTTTTTTTTTTTTTAAGTAGGAGTATCCCTCTCTCCCCCAGACTGGATAGCAGTGGCACACTTGTGACCACTGCAGCCTCAATATACTAGGTTCAGGTGATCCTTTCACATCAGCATTCCAAGTAGCTGGAACCACAGACACCCACCACCACACCTGGCTAACTTTTTGATTCATTGTAGAGAGGTGGTCTGGCCAAGTTGCTCAGGCTGATCTCAAACTCCTGGGCTCAGGGAGTCCTCTCACCTCCACTTCCCAAAGGTGGGAATGACTGGTTGAGTCACCATGCCAGGTTTTTATTTTATTTGTAAAAATTTCTTTTGAGTTGGAGTTTCATTCTGTCACACAGGCTAGAGTGCAGTGGCACATTCACGGCCACCCCAGTATCCACATGCTGGGCTCCAGCAATCCTTTCACCTTAGCCTTCCAAGTAGCTGGAACTACAGGCACAGGCTACCACAGTTGGCAAATTTTTTATTTATTGTAGAGATGAGGTGTCATCAAGATGCCTGGGCTGATGATCTCGAACCCATGGGCTCAGGCAATCCACTCGCCTCGGTCTCCCAAAGTTCTGAGATTATAGACTGAGTCACTAGCCCAGCCTTAATTTTTTAATTTAACAAAACTGAGTTAGTGAATGTACTCCTCCTTTCCCAGAGTTTACCTGCTCTGTATTATTGTTCCTACTTTTCAGTGTTTCAAAATTATTTTAGCTACAAGCAAACACAAAGAAGCTAGACACCACCCTCTATCTAAAATGGAGTTATTAATGGTAGTCTTTTTGATACCCTTATGTTATTTTCATTGACACTGAAATAATTTTTAAAGAAAGAAGAGTAAGCCGGGCTCAGTGGCTCAGCCTGTAATCCCGTGCTTTGGGAGGCTGAGGTGAGTGGATTGCCTGAACCCGCAGGTTCGAGACCTGCCTGGGCAACTTGGCGAGACCTCATCTCTACAATAAATCAAAAAAAATTAGCCAGGCTGAGGTGAGTGGATTGCCTGAGCCCATGGGTTCAAGACCCACCTGGGCCACGAGACCTCATCTCTACAATAAATCAAAAAAATCAGCCGGACGTAGTAGCGCATGCCTGTAATTCCAGCTACTTGGAAGGATGAGGCGAAAGGATCGCCGGAGCCCAGCAGGTCGAGGCTGCGGTGGCTGGGAGGGGCCACTGCACTCCAGTCTGGGCGACAGAGTGAGACACCAACTCAAGAAAAAAAAAGAAAGGTTGGACTATCTTCTTTTGATTTACCAGAAGGTGGGAAAGGCTACCAGCTTTGCCTGTAGTAATGTGTAATTTAAAGAAAGTCTGAATGCTTCCTAAAACCTGCCTATGGGAAAATTATCTACCGATGTCTTACCTGTGCTAGCCACCCTGCCTTATTTTGACATTTCACTGTTACATTCGCTATTGGTTTAGCCTAAGTTTCATCTTCCTCCAAGATAGTAATTTAAAGAAAATATATTTAAATTCATTAAGTGACTGGTTTCTGTTCATTCTCAGACACATTGCTGGTCTGGAGGGGAAAAGGCAGAAATTATTCCTGTCCTCGATGAAAGGGTTAACTGAGGCGAGGTGGGCCGGGAATAATGCAAGTTGCAACAATGAAGAAAGAAGAAAGAAGTAAAGTTTATTATTTACCTTTCACAGGTTGGAATAAGGGCTGACAGAGGCAAATGTGTTGTGGAAGGGTCAATGACTGGGTATATTTAAGGACTTTTGGTGTAAGGGAGAGTGTTCAGGGCTGCTGGTCTTTGATGTTGATTGTAGCCACTGAAATCTGACTTTTTTTTTTGAGTTGGAGTCTCACTCCTTCACCCAGGCTGGAGTGCAATGGCCACCCCAGCAATGACTTGCTGGGCTCCGACGATCCTTCTGCCTCAGCTTTCCAAGTAACCAAAACTACAGGTGCACTACCATGCCCAGCTAATTTTTGATTTATTGTAGAGATGAGGTCTCTCCAAGTTGCCTGGGCTGGTCTGGAACCTGTAGGCTCAGGCAATCCACTCACCTCGGCCCCCCAAAGTGCTGGGATTACAGGCAGAGCCACCAAGCCTGGCCTAAAGTGCTGGGATTAGAGGCATGAGCCACCGTGCCCAGCTTATCTTTATTTTTTGTAATGAAAACAGTTCATGTCTACTATTTTAACCATTTTTTTAAGCAAACAAGACATTACTAATAACTATAGTCAGTATGTTATACATCAGATTCCAAAAACTTGCTGGTAACTGAAATTTTGTATATTTTGAACATCTCTCATCTTCTCCACCTGCAGACCCTAGTGACCGCCATTGTTGTCTGCCTGTATAAGTGCAATGCTTTTTGATTTTACACATAACTGAGATCACACAATATTTGTGTGCTTGGCTTTTTTGACTTAGCATAATGTCTTACAGTTTCATCCATGATGTTGACAAGGCAGACTATGACCTGTGATGTCTTTTTTTTTCTCTGGAAACCACAGTGTAGAGTCTGCTGAACACCAACCAATTCTCCAATAGCAACTGGTTCTCCAACAATTCAATTCACCAGAATTAGCAAAGACTTAACAAGTTCAGGGTTTAGTCCCAAAACTGCCCCCACTGCAGATGCCAGGTGCAAAACCCAGGGTCATCTATGCTTCTGAGCAACTGTGTATAAGTCAGGGGCTTCCATAAGTCCTCCTCAAATCCAGTTATTTAATGGAAGACACATAGAACTCAGCAAAACATTTTCCCTATATTTACCAGTTTATTTAAAAAGATACAGTGCTACCCCTTTGGGACCCCTCCCACTATGAGAGTTTTTCTGTCCTCTCAATAAATTCTTCTTTAAAAAAAAAAGGATGCAACTCAGAATTAGCCTAATCAAAGAGATGTACAAGGCAAGTGACAGTGGCAGGAGAGATGGAATGGGGAGAGAATTGTAGTCAATAGTTGTAATTGAAGATACCCCATTTTTTGTGTTCTGCAAGAATAGCTTCCATTATGACTTGTGTTGTTGCTCATTTTCCCTATCTCAAAGCCAGCCACAGACACTGCAACTTCCCATTTTCTCCCTATAAAAAATTGTATGAGCCAGGCTCGGTGGCTCAGCCTGTAATACCGTGCCTTTGGGAGGCTGAGGTGAGTGGATTGCCTGAGTCTACGGGTTCGAGACCCACCTGGACAACTTGGCGAGACCTCATCACTACAATAAATCAAAAATGAGCTGGGCATGGTAGCATGTGTCTGCAGTTCCAGCTACTTGGAAGGCTGAGGCAGAAGGATTGTCAGAGCCCAGCAGGTCAAGGTTGCAGTGGATGGGAGCAGCCACTGCACTCCAGTCTGGGTGACAGAGTGAGACTCCAACTCAAAAAAAAAAAAAATAGATGGCAGCTATTGGATTTTAAGGTGTGGGCAAAAATATTTTGTTTTTTATTTTTTTTAGAGAGCAGGATTTATTAAGAGGACTGCAAAGCTCTCACAATAGGAGTGACTGAAGGGGGTTGCCAGGCAACAATATCGTCTGCCCTAAAATTTCTGAACTTACCATTAAAATAGTGTTAAGGGCACAGATCAGTTTAAAATAGGGAAGTGTTCGTGTCAAAATGAAACATCTTTAATTCTTTCTTTTCTATGCCAACAAATCACAACGTTTTCATTGAAAGGAGGAATCTGAAACTCATTTGTGCAAAGCAGAAACTCACAGAAAACATTCTATAAAAGGACATGAATTCAGGTGGGCTCGGTGGCTCAGCCTGTAATCCCGCGCCTTGGGAGGTTGAGGTGAGTGGACTGCCTGAACCTGCGGATTTGAGACCAGCCTGGGCAACTTGGCGAGACCTCATCTCTACAATAAATCAAAAATTAGACGGGCGTGGTAGCACACGCCTGTAGTTCCAGTTACTCGGAAGGCTGAGGCAGAAGGATCATCTGAGCCCAACAGGTCGAGGCTGCGGTGGCCAGGAGCGGCCACAGCAGTCCAGTCTGGGTGACAGAGTGAGACTCCAACTCAAAAAAAAAGGACACAAATTCCTTGGTATGGAAGATAAATTGTTTCTTGAGATTGTCCTCACCCAGAAACACCAGATTCCTGTGGTTCTGTAACATCACCTTCTTGTACAAAATCCACTCATCCAGGGTAGATTCTTTACTTTTGTGAGTAATACAGTACGAAACCTGGGTACTGACAGAGGCACATAAATTTTTGAGTGCTATATTTGCATCATACAGAATAATTGTACTTTTCAGACAGAAAACTCATGAGTTAGATGATCCTCATCAAGTTTAAATGTGTACAACATGCCAGGTGCAGTGGCTCATGCCTATAATTCCAGCACTTTGGGAGGCTGAGATGAGAGGATTACCTGAACTCACAGGTTCAAGACCAGCCTGAGCAACTTAGTGAGATCTTATCCTACAATAAATCAAAAAATTAGCCAGGTTTGGTGGTGCACAACTATAGTCCCAGCTACTTGGAAGGCTGAGGTGGAAGATTGTCTGAGCCCAGCAGGTGGAGGCTGCAGTGGCCATGAGTGTGCCACTGCACTCCAGCCTGGGTAACAGAGTGAGACTCCAACTCAAAAAAAAATGTGTTGGCTGGACTCGGTGGTTCAGCCTGTAATCCCAGCACTTTGGGAGGCTGAGACGAATGGATTGACCGAGCCTGCAGGTTCAAGACCAACCTGGGCAACTTGGTGAGATCTCATCTCTACAATAAATTAAAAATTAGCTGGGCATGATAGTGCATGCCTGTAGTTCCAGCTGCTTGGAAGGCTGAGGCAGAAGGATTGCTGAAGCCCAGCAGGTTGTGGCTGTAGTGGCCAGGAGTGTGCACTGCAGTGACCAGGAGTGTGCCACTGCACTCCAGTCTGAGCAACAGAGTGAGACTCCAACTCAAAAAAAAGTGTAAACAATGAATTGGATATCTTGTTAAAATGCAGCCTCTGATTCAGGAGATCTGGGTAAACCTAAGTTTCTGCATTTTTATTTCACTGAGGAGGGCCTTACTTTCTTGACCATGCTGGGGTGTAGTGGCATAATCAGAACTCATTGCAACCTTGACCTCCTGGACTGAAAACATTTGTTGAAGACACTTTGCTTCGCTCTTCTCAGCATCCCAAGTGGCTGGGACAGATTGATGTCACATGCAAGGCAAACAGACAAAACATCAGTGCTGTGATAAAATTAACCAAAAGATTTGTAAACAGGGGAACATGCTTAAAACTACATAAATTCATGGTGAATATTGTTTTTATTTTATTGTAGAGATGAGGTCTTGCCAAGTTGCACAGGTTGGTCTCCAATCTGCAGGTACAGGCAATCCACTCACCTCGGCCTCCCAAAGTGCTGGAATTATAGGCTGAACCACCAATCCGGCCCAATTAAATAATTTTTAACAAAGCTGGAGCCGGGCTCATTGGTTCAGCCTGTAATCCCA